>NC_057803.1:462348480-462648480 GCF_018294505.1 Triticum aestivum | reverse complement strand
GGGAAAAAGAAATGACCCTTCGGTCCTATTTATAAGGCAAGGGACATGAGTCAGGCGCGAAAATCAAGGGACCGTGGGTTTGGAAACGAAGCTATCGCCTTAATTGTCGCAGACCTATTAAACAAAAAAAACAAAAGGGGTATCATGGATAAGGTTCTTTATAACAGGTGACGTCACACCGGTTTACAACGACCAGAGAAGATGACATCACGGCGGTTCAACAAACTACAAGAAGATGTTGAAGATGAAGATTTTTGCTAAGGATTGACATGAACCTGTTCAAATCAATCTGGGGCCTAATGTTGGGGATATTACTACTGGGCGTAAATCGGCCTATCTGGGCCGGGTTAACTTCATCAGTAGTTAATTATGTTAAAGCCCAAGAAGGCAGATGAGAGCTCAAGGCCCATAGTCGGTTCAAGGCCTGTAGCCGTAAACTGGCGTTGGTATTTAACTTGTATTATAAGTTAGGAATAAGTAGAGACCAAACCGGACACATCTATGAGCCGGTATTGGGACTCTGTGAATCGACGGGCGTCACCCGTGTATATAAGGGGACGACCCGGCGGCGGTTCAAGGACAACAGACAACAACTCGAGACATAGGCGAAGCTTGTTTGCTCCCTAGTCATCGAAACCCCATCAATTCCATCACAACTAGACGTAGGCTTTTACCTTCATCGAAGGGGCCGAACTAGTATAAACTCTCTTGCGTCCTTGTGTCCGCTTTAACCCCTTCAAGCTAACCCGTCGCGATGGCTCCATGACTAAGTCCTTTCTCTAGGACATCTGCCATGACAAAACCACGACAATCACCATCGTCACCGGCTTGACACCTTGATCTCCATCGTAGCATCGTTGTCATCTCGCCAACTATTGCTTCTACGACTATCGCTACTGCTTAGTGATAAAGTAAATCAATTACATGGCGATTGTATTTCATACAATAAAGCGACAATCATATGGCTCCTACCAGTTGCCGATAACGGTTGCAAAACATGATCATCTCATACAACAATTTATATCTCATCACGTCTTGACCATATCAAATCACAACATGCCCTGCAAAAACAAGTTAAACGTCCTCTACTTTGTTGTTGCAAGTTTTATGTGGCTGCTACGGGCTTCTAGCAAGAACCGTTCTTACCTACGCATCAAAACCACAACGATTTTTTGTCAAGTGTGCTATTTTAACCTTCAACAAAGACCAGGCGTACTCAAACTCGATTCAACTAAAGTTGGAGAAACAGACACCCGCTAGCCACCTGTGTGCGAAGCACGTCGGTAGAACATGTCTCATGCACACGGTCATGTAATGTCGGTCTGGGCCTCTTCATCCCACAATACCGCTGAATCAAAGTAAGAGGTTGCTGTAAGCAGTATGACTATTATCGCCCATAACTCATTGTGTTCTACTCGTGCATATAACATCTACGCATAGACATGGCTCGGATGCTACTGTTGGGGAACGCAGTATTTCAAAATTTTGCCTACGATCATGCAAGATCTATCTATGAGATGCATAGCAATGAGACGGGAGAGTGTGTCCATGTACCCTCGTAGACCGAAAGCAGAAGTGTTTAGTAACGCGGTTGATGTAGTCGAACGTCTTCACGATCCAACCGATCTAAGTACCGACCGTACGGCACCTCCATGTTCAGAACATGTTCAGCATGATGACGTCCCTCAAGCTCTTGATCCAGTTGAGGACGAGGGAGAGATCCATCAGCACGATGGCGTGGCGGGGGTGATGATGAAGGTACCGGCGCAGGGCTTCGCCTAAGCACTACGACGATATGACCGAGGTGTTAACTATGGAGGGGGCGCCGCACATGGCTAGGAACAATTGATGTGTGTTCTAGTGGTGCCCTCCCCACGTATATAAAGGAGGGAGAGGGAGGGAGGCAACCTAGGGCGCGCCCAAGTAGGAGGAATCCTACTTGGGCCCCTAGTCCAATTCGGGCCCCCCTTACCATATTTGGAAAAGGGGGAAAGGAAGGAGGGGGGAGGGGAAGGAAGTAGGAGTCCTATTTCATACTTTCCTTTTCCTCCTCTCCTTTCCCTTTCTCCCCACATGGCTGGCCCTATAGGGGGCGCACCAGCCCCTTGTGGGCTGGTGTGTTCCCTTACTTGGCCCATTAAGCCCATATCTTTGCCGAGGGTTGCCGGGAACCCCTTCCGGTGACCCGGTATCACCTGGAACACTTCCGGTGTCCAAATAATATCGTCCTATATATGAATCTTTACCTCTCGACCATTTTGAGACTCCTCGTCATGTCCGTGATCTCATCTGGGACTCTGAACAAACTTCGGTCATCAAATCACATAACTCATAACAGAAATCATCATCGAACGTTAAGCGTGTGGAACCTACAGGTTCGAAAACTATGTAGACATGACCGAGACATATCTTCGGTCAATAACCAATATCGGAACCTGGATGCTCATATTGGCTCCTACATATTCTACGAAGATCTTTATCGGTCAAACCGCATAACAACATACGCCATTCCCTTTGTCATCGGTATGTTACTTGCCCGAGATTCAATCGTCGGTATCATCATACCTAGTTCAATCTCGTTACTGACAAGTCTCTTTACTCGTTCCGTAATGCATCATCCCGCAACTAAATCATTAGTCACATTGCTTGCAAGGCTTATAGTGATGAGCATTACCGAGAGGGCCCAGAGATACCTCTCCGATACACGGAATGACAAATCCTAATCTTGATCTATGCCAACTCAACAAACACCATCGGAGACACCTGTAGAGCATCTTTATAATCATCCAGTTACATTCTGACGTTTGATAGCACACAAAGTGTTCCTCCGGTATTCGGGGGTTGCATAATCTCATAGTCAGAGGAATATGTATAAGTCATGAAGAAAGCAATATCAATAAAACTATACGATCATTATGCTAAGCTAACGGATGGGTCTTGTCCATCACATCATTCTCTAATGATGTGATCCCATTCATCAAATGACAACGCATGTCTATGGTTAGGAAACTTAACCATCTTTTATTTACGAGCTAGTCAAGTAGAGGCATACTAGAGACACTCTGTTTGTCTATGTATTCACACATGTACTAAGTTTCCGGTTAATACAATTCTAGCATGAATAATAAACATTTATCATGATATAAGGAAATATAAATAACAACTTTATTATTGCCTCCAGGGCATATTTCCTTCACTTCTGGCGTAGCTTAATGGGCTCATGGCGAATCTAGTTGGGAGCAAGAAACTCTTCACCCGGAAAGAGCTTCTCCCAAGTCTTCGAGATCAAGAGGAACAGATAAGGTCCATAGATGGGCACCTTCCGATGGAACACCGCAAATTGAAGCTCACTCCACATGATATGAGAGACATCAAGTGGCTCAGGTTGTTGGAGACGCGCTTCCTGACATATGAGCATCATGTCCACAAGATAGGAGTGCACCTTGTCCTTGTCGCCTATGCAAGGAAAAAGAGAGTTGCGGAAGATCTGGTGCATGATGTCAGGAAATGGGTTCAACACAAAAGACTTCTTGCCACTGGGGAGGGTCTTCTCAACAAGAAAGGGTTGAAGCTTGTTCTTGTTAGCAGACTCTGGGTTGGCATGTGGGCGGGCACCAACGGGCACATCAAGCCCCTCATCATGAATGTTCAACATAGCCATGAACTCCTTCCACTCAACATACATACTCTTTTCATTTGTCATCCAAGTCATGGTCCGCTTCTCATCCGTGTGGAAGTGGACAGAAGCAAAGAACTGAGCCACCAACTCCGAGTCAAAGTCAAGATGGAAAGTGATGATGTCCTCAATACCAAACTGCTCCACCAAATCCAGAGTCTCACCAAAATATGCCCGGTTCTTCTTCAGATGGTCCATGTCAATCCACTGAACTGGTACATAGATGTTCTGCTTAGCCTTGATCACATCTAAGAAGATGAGATTTTGTTGCTTCGTCCAAAACAAGTCATTGCCCCTGCTGAGTTCTCTAGGCTTGACGTAGGGGTTGAGCTTTCTTCGAATCAAAAACTCCGCTTAAGGCATTTCATCCATGCCAATAGTTGGCTCCTTGATCTTGGTAGCTGCGGGCTTGACGTGGCGTTGAGGGGCATTGGAGCCCTCAGGAGCTTGGTTGCAAAGACCTTGGAGCTCGTGTCATGGCTGGGATTCGAGCGCCTGGCATTGGAACCGGAGCCACTACCTATGACACACAACACAAACACACGAGAAGAGCGAGAAGGATTATTGCAAAGACTAAGGAAACAACCAAACAAAGCAAGTAGAAATGAGATTGGGTGGTCAAAACAAAGTAATTTTTAAGTCAATGGTAGTACGGGGCCAGAATGTGGAAGTAAAATTTTACATCCGCTCTAGCCGCGGTAGTACTGCACCGGGTTGGCACGGTAGTACCACACTTAGAATGGAAGTAAAATTTTATTTCCGTGCACGGGCGGTAGTACCGCTCAAGAGGATGAGCGGTAGTACCGCGCGTGGCGGAGCGAGCGGTAGTACCGCACATAACGGATCTTTGCAAGAACAGATCTAGGAACATCCGTAAATTTAGATCGGTACTACCGTTGATCAAAACTACACTGTTGCAACACACCAAATAGCATATCTACTGCACTAGCACTCTCCTATAATCTCCTCTTGCAAAGATTTGGCCAAAAATCACAAGAACTACACATGCATCTCCCAAAACCTAGAAGCACAACAATGGGGCAAAGAGAGAGGGACTAAGGGAGATACCGGGTTCCATGGCAAGAGGGCGAGGTGGGGATCGATCCCACCGGTTGGAATGCTAGGAGACTGGCCGAAGATGGAGATCCGGCGAGGTCCTCCAATGCCGTTCTTGGGCAGGAGAGAGAGAGACGCTGTGAGGGGAAGAGATGAATGGGTATGGGGGAGTTGGAACTCCCCTGTCCGCTCTTAACCCCCACACGCTCGCGATAGCGCGGTAGTACCACTCGGGCGAAAGTACCGCACACAAGGTGGTAGTACCGCTCTTCCAACGGCAGTAAAAAATTACTACCGCGATGGAAGCGGTAGTACCGTGCCGTGGGTGCAGCTGTGCAAGCATAGGAGCCACCCATCTCTAGCGGTAGTACCGTGGCTTGCCACGGTAGTACCGCAAACCCAAGAAAGTGCTTGTTTTGACAACAACAGAAAAACATGGCCTTTGCAATGCAAACTTCAAGCAACCGAACCCGCAAACGACCACACACGAAGCAAATCAAACACAAACACGGCTCACAAGAAGGCAAAAAGACAACGAGGACCAAACACGAACCAAAACCTCTCAAAGAGAGAGGGCGGTGGCTGGAGCCGAGTCAATTGGTATGGCACCGCGAAGAATTATCCTTGGGCCCATGACCAAAACTCGTATTTGAAGCACAAGTACCATAAAAATGGATAATGTGAAAGAGTTGATCAATTTATGCATAATGGGGGAGGGTGAGTTCATTGAGAGAACAACACTCCCCCTATTGGGGTGTGCAAAGGTTCAAGCCACATTGCTCAAATCAATGATATTTAGCTCATGCCTTAACTCGCGAAATCTTGCTTCATCCAAGGGCTTCGTGAAAATATCTGCAAGGTTATCATGAGTGTTGACATAGTTGAGCTCGATCCCCCCTCGCCTAATGTGATCCCGGATGAAGTGATACCGAATCTCAATGTGATTCGTCTTGAAGTGTTGCACCAGGTTGAGAGAAATCTTGTTGGCACTTTCATTGTCACACCAAAGAGGCACTTTGTCACAAATGACATCATAATCCTTTAAAGCTTGCCTCATCCATATAAGTTGAGCACAACAACTACCGGCGTCCACATACTCCGCTTCGGTGGACAAGAGAGACACACAACTTTGCTTCTTAGAGGACCAACTCACCAAAGAGCAACCAAGAAATTGGCACCCTCTGGAAGTTGACTTCCTATCCACTTTGTCTCCCGCCCAATCCGAGTCCAAAAATCCCACAAGGTCGAAGTTAGCTCCTCTTGGGTACCATAAGCCGAAGTTTGGGGCATAAGCTAAATATCGAAAGATTCGCTTGACCGCCACATAGTGGCTTTCCTTAGGTGCGGCTTGAAACTGTGCACAAATTCCCACACTCAACATGATATCCGGTCTAGATGCACAAAGGTAAAGCAAGGAGCCAATCATGAAACAATATACCTTTTGATCCACCGCTTTACCATTGGGATCTATGTCAAGTTGGCATTTGACAGGCATTGGAGTGGAAGCCGGCTTGGCATCACTTAGGTTGAATCTCTTGAGCATGTCTTGAGTGTACTTGGCTTGGTTGATGAAGGTTCCTTCTCTTCTTTGTTTGATTTCGAACCCGAGAAAGAACTTCAACTCTCCCATCATGGACATCTTGAACTTCGAGGTCATGAGAGCGGCAAACTCCTCATTGAAAGCTTTGTTAGGGGAACCAAAGATAAAATCATCAACATATAGTTGGCATACAAACAACTCCCCTTTGACCTTCTTAGTAAAAAGAGTGGGGTCGATTTTCCCAATTTCAAACCCACGATCTTGCAACAACTCGGTAAGGTGCTCATACCATGCACGTGGGGCTTGTTTAAGGACATAGAGTGCCTTATCTAGTTGGTAAACATGATTGGGGAACTCGGGATCCTCAAACCCCGGGGGTTGTTTGACATATACCAACTCATTAATAGGACCATTAAGAAAAGCACTCTTCACATCCATTTGTTGCAACTTGAAGTTATGATGAGAAGCATAAGCAATAAACAAACGAATAGATTCAAGGGGATCAACGGGAGCAAAGCTTTCACCGTAGTCGATACCCTCGACCTGGGAGTAGCCTTGTGCTACCAAACGGGCCTTGTTGCGAATGATAATTGAGGGATTCCTGGATTAAGTGGTCCTTGGGCGTCCGGCCTGTGTGACGTGGGCCGGACTATTGGGCCATGAAGATACAAGATAGAAGACTTTCTCCCATGTTCGGATAGGACTCTCCTTTGCATGGAAGGCAAGCTAGGTGGCCGGATGTACTATTTCCTTTCTATGTAACCGACTTTGTACAACCCTAGTCCCCTCCGGCGTCTATATAAACCGGAGGGTTTAGTCCGTAGAGGCAATCATAATCAGATAGGCTAGACTTCTAGGGTTTTAGCCATTACGATCTCGTGGTAGATCAACTCTTGTAACCCCCATACTCATCAATATTAATCAAGAAGTACGCAGGGTATTACCTCCATCAAGAGGACCCGGACCTGGGTAAAACTTCGTGTCCCTTGTCTCCTGTTACCATTAACCTCAGACGCACAGTTCGGGACCCCCTACCCGAGATCCGCCGGTTTTGACACTGACATTGGTGCTTTCATTGAGAGTTACTCTGTGACATCGAAGACAGGGTTGATGGCTCGCCTTGTTATCGTGGACAGTGTCACCTCCGGAGGAGCCCTGGCCTCAGGCCAAACCCTCCGGCTGGGCGGCTTTACCATGACCGCCCGTCCGGCCGTTAGGCCAATGATGACTTCTCGAGTCATTGAAAATCGCCTTCGTGTTGACCCTGAATACTCCAAACGGATGGATCCGACAGAGTTATTGTCTTTAAACGAGCTCCTCGATCGCATCGCCGCCTTGGGGGTCGCTACGGACTACGATCGGATTGGGCTTAAACTCGATCAGAGAGAAATCAAATCTCCACCGATCACCCTTCAGATAGCGGTAGTAGAGGAGCAAGCCAACAACTCTTCCTCTATTGAGGACAAACTATGTTCGGACTTCCGAGCTCGAAGAGCCGGATACCCGTCCGCAGAACAACACACACCATCCTCTGAACCTAGAATCGGACGGCGTACCTGAAAAATCAGTTGATATCCCCAAGCCCGAACCGTTAAGCTCGGAAATCCCTCAGACTCCGGATCCCAAATTGAGTCAGGATTCAGATCTAAAGCTACCCACCCACCCAGATATGCACGACCTCATGTGCATACAACAACAGTCTCAGGAAACAGTCCATCACTTTTGCTCTAGATTCCTCCTTGTCAAAAACAAGATTAAAGATTGCCATGACGAAGACACGATCTCAGTATTCTGCAATAATTGCACGGATGAAGGAATCCTCAACGCCATCAACCACCGTCATGTATCACACTTCGCTGACTTGGCAACCATAGTACAGAAGTACTGCACAATGGAAAGCGCCTGGAAAGCTCAGGCAGATCACTGGGAACCACCGGTTTCCACTCAACCCCTCGTCCAGGCAAAAAGGATGCACCCTTGCGGGGCGCCCGACCCAGTAGTAAAGAAATCGAAGCCCATCACGGGACGCGGAACCGTTCTGGTGGGATGGCTCGATAGGCCATGCAAAATACACACAACACCGGATACCATACCAACCCACAGCCTTAGAGCATGTTGGATACTCTGGCAAGTGGCCAAGAGCGGCGAGGATATCCTCACCAAAAACACCGCAGAGCAACTCCCCCCGAAACACAACGACCATAGAGTATTGACAGTCTTCGAGACTTTTGCTTCAAACAATCGGCGCAAGAGGGCACTCCGCGACCTCGCCGAAGTCTGCCAAGTCGCAACAATAAATCCTCGGAATGACACGACCAGAACTTTCAATGCGAGTGACGAACCAAAAATCCGGTCAGTCCGGGCACCAGCTGCCTTGGTCCTCAATCCAATTGTGGACGGCTTTCGACTCACTAAAGTGCTCATGGACGGTGGCAGCAGATTAAACCTCATCTACGAGGATACACTGAATAAAATGGAAATAGACAGGAGACGCATCAAGCATAGTAATACAACCTTCCAAGGGATCATTCCCAGTCGGGAGGCACGATGCGCGGGGAAAATTACACTCGATGTGGTATTCGGCACGCCGGAGAACTATCGGTCCGAAGAGATAACCTTCCAAGTGGCCCCTTTCAACAGCGGATATCATGCCTTGTTGGGGCGAGATGCATTCACACGCTTTCAAGCTATACCTCATTACAGGTATATGAAGCTCAAGATGCCCGGGCCCAACGACATTATCACTCTTGCTAGTGATCTGGACATAGCCCTTCGTGCCGAAAACAAAACAGCATCCCTAGCCCTCGAGGCACTGTCTGAGGCTCTCGTGGCCAAAAAGTTAACCGCACTACGCTCCATGGTGGACAAGGACGACTTAATCCTCAATAAGCGTCCCAAATCCACCTCTTTCAAACCAGCAGACGAAATAGTCAAATTCCAAGTCCATCCGACGGACCCCAAGAAGACAACTTCCATCGGGGCACAGCTGGACCCAACAGTTGACGCCGCACTACGAACGTTCCTGCGCAAGAACTGGGATATATTTGCCTGGCACTCTTCTGATATGCCAGGAATCCCATGCAGGCTGGTCGAACATAGCCTCAATATATTGAAGGGATATAAGCCGGTCAAGCAAACACTCCGGCGCTTTTCCGAACCTAAACGACAAGCCATGGGGGAGGAGCTCGCCAAGTTAATCGAGGCCGGATTCATCAGAGAAATAAAACACCCGGACTGGCTAGCGAACCTAGTGATGGTACCAAAGGACAAATCCTGGCACCTATGCGTCGACTTCAAAGACCTCAATAAGGCTTGCCCTAAGGATCCCTTCCCCCTCCCCCGCATCGATCAGATCATTGATGCCACTGCAGGACACGACTCACTATGTTTCCTCAACGCATACTCCGGATACCATCAAATTAAGATGAAGGAATCCGATCAAGCCGCAACGACATTCATCACCCCATACGGGCCTTTTTGCTTCAACACTATGCCCTTTGGGCTTAAAAACGCCGGCGCCACCTACCAACTCATGATTCAAACATGCCTGGAAAAGCAAACTGGCAAAACAGTGGAAGCACATATGGATGACGTCATCATCAAAACTAAACACGTCAAGTCGTTAATAGACGACTTGCATCTCACATTCGACAATCTCCAATTATATGACATTAAACTCAATCCAGAAAAATGTGTTTTCGGCGTTCCCACCGGAAAGCTGTTGGGCTTCATCGTTTCCAATAGAGGAATTGAGGCAAATCCAGCCAAAATCTGAGCTTTGTCACAATTGTCCACGCCAACCGACCTCAAATAGGTCTAGAAACTAGCCGGATGTGTGGCAGCGTTATGCCGCTTTATCTCCAGACTAGGAGAAAAAGCGTTGCCACTTTATCGCCTTCTCCGACGTACCGACCACTTTGAGTGGACGGAAGCGGCAACGGCCGGACTGGGGGAAATAAAGGCTCTTTTAGCAAGCAACCCGATCCTGGCCGCGCCAAACGTCGGCAAACCAATGTTATTATACATCTCTGCAACGCACCAGGTGGTGAGCGCAGTGCTCGTCGTTGAGCGAGAGGAGGACGGACACAAGTTCCCACTCCAGAAACTGGTATACTATGTATCCACTGTCCTTACACCATACAAATCCTGGTACCCTCATTACCAAAAGATAGCATATGCGGTATTCATGGCATCCCGGAAGCTACGACACTACTTCCAAGAGTGCTTGATTACAGTGGCTTCCAAAGTACCACTTAACGAATGGACAGAGGCCGAACTCCCTAGAGAGTACGCCACATATTCCAACTGGGCCATGTACTTTGATGGCTCTAAAATGCTGGCTGATTTAGGAGCTGGCGTCGTTTTAACATCCCCCACTGGAGACACAGTCCAGTACATGCTCCAAATATTATACATAGACTCCAACAATGCAGCCAAATACGAGGCCTTATTGCACGGTCTTCGGATAGCTACCTCCATGGGCATACAACGCCTGGAGGTGCACGGGGATTCAAACCTTGCAATATCCCAGATAAATGGAGACTTCGATGCCAAGGACCCGAAGATGGCGGCCTATCATAACGCCGTACTCAAAATATCATCACGGTTCGAGGGACTCGAGTTCCATCACGTGGCTCGAGAGAGTAATCAAACGGCGGATGTCCTCACTCACATGGGGCGCCAAGCGTGATCCCGTCCCGCATAACATAATTTTGGAAAGGCTCTTCAAGCCATCCATGGTATGGCAGGATGAGTGCGGCAACACTAGTCCACATCTGACCCCACCCCTAGATCCAAACACAATGCCGATATCATTGGGGGCTCAGCCACCGAAATAACACCATCAACCCATCTAATAATGGCAGTAATTGCCCCATGGACCGAACCATTCTTGGCCTACCTTAATAGGCGAGAGCTCCCGACGGACTAGAATGAGGCTCGCTGCATTGTTTGGCACTCAAAAGCCTACAAGGTCCATGACGGAGAGCTCTACAAGAAAAGTGCTACCAGAGTCCTTCAAAGATGTATCTCCGAAGAAGAAGGGCGACAGCTCCTGGCTGAAATCCATGTTGGCCTCGGCGGTCAACACGCTGCGGCTCAGGCCCTTGTAAGTAAGGCCTTCTGTACAGGATTCTTCGGGACGACGGCCCGAGCAGACGCCGCGAGCAGACGCCCAAGACTTAGTCCAACGTTGTGTTGGATGCCAGCTCTTCGCCAATCAAAGCCATATGCCGCCTACGGCACTACAAACAATCCCCATTACTTGGCCTTTTGCGGTCTGGGGGCTTGATATGGTGGGACCCCTTAAAGGAGGGAGCCATAAGAAAAAATATCTGCTAGTCATGGCAGATAAATTCACCAAGTGGATAGAGGCAAAACCAGTGAAAATAGTCGAAGCTGGATTAGTGATCGACTTTATATCCGGTGTCGTGCACCGTTATGGTGTCGCACACAACATCATCACCGATAACGGCTCCAATTTCACAACCAATGAAGTAAAATCCTGGTGTGCTAAATTGGGCATTAAACTCGATTACACCTCGGTCTATCATCCACAAACAAACGGTCAAGTCAAACGAGCTAATGGTCTTATTATGAGCGGCATTAAGCCTAGATTAGTGCGGTCTTTGAAAGAATCAGACAAGCACTAGGTTGAGGAGCTCGACTCCATACTCTGGGGCTACAGACCATGCCTAATCGCACTACCGGATACACACCTTTCTTCATGGTGTACGGCGCAGAGGCTGTGCTTCCCTGCGACATTATTCATGACTCACCTCGAGTGCGCATGTATGAAGAGAGAGAGGCCGAGCTTGATCAGCAGGACATCTTAGATGCCCTGAAGGAGGAGCGCGACGTCGCAAAATCCCGTTCCGCATTTTATCAATAGCAGGCTCACAGATATCAAAGCAGAGAAGTGCGGGCCAAGACTTATAATGTTGGCAAACTCATTCTACGCTTGCCAGAGAAGAAAAAGGACAAACTCAAGCCCAAGTTGGAGGGTCCCTTCGTCATTGACGAAGTTCTCAATGGAGGAGTGTACCGCCTACGTGATGCATCAGACAATCTCCTAGAGCCGAACCCATGGAACGCGGCCAGACCCCGAAGATTCTATGCCTAGAGCTGGATTCTTTGTTTGTCGTCTTCTCCCTTTGTTTCCATTACTTTCTTTTTTCTCTCTTTAACCTTTTTTAGCTCTCTAGCTCTTGTACGGTCAAACCGCACACCTATGATGTGCACATCCTTAAATGTATACATTCATAATACCTGGGGGCTTCTTTTACAGAAGCTTATTATTGTTTTCCAAGCATCAAGCTCAACACATATGTGTCCTCTTCCGCATATTTACCTTTTCTTCGCCATTATATGCATCGTTATGACTTAAGTTTTGGCCAAGTTGGGTTGCCTGGCTCCTGTGTTTATGCCCTACGCTCCCGTTAGTTCGGCTAGGGCATAAAGGGAGCACCTCTGCGATTATTACTGTCGGGTCATCCGGACATGTACCTCAGACTGGGTGAATCCGAAAGCTAGCGTTCTTAAGGGAATATTCAGTTGGCGGACTAAAGACGTGTTACACTCATTACACTATGAACCCCCAGATGTCACTCGCACTGCGGTTTTTTCAGATCACAGTTCGGACATGCATACTAACACATAGTCGCCCAAGGAAAGGAACCCTTAACAGAACTATTCTCCCTGGAAGATGTTTCTTACAATTACAATGTGATATAACACAGCTAGCCGGATACAACTTGTCTGTTCAAGCAACTATGACCCCTACGTCTGGTTTCCATGCATACCCCAGTTTATATTACTAAGCGGGTATTCGGAAACATTCCAAGCCTTCGGGTCCAAAGGTCGAAGCAAAAAGGTCTGCCATGACAATCGTTTTACAATCAGGCTAGGGACAAATTTGTCAATTAAAGTACATAGTCATTTAGACTCAAAAACTTCTTCCTCTATGCAGTCTATCAGGCTGTCTAGCTTACAATCCTGTTGTGAATATGTGGCGGCTACCTTCACTTGGTCATATACTAAACTAATGGGAATTTCTTTTCCATTTGACCCTTTAGGCCCAACCCAGGCCATATGATTAGGATCAAGCTTGGTGTACCATGTCTTCACCATGGCCTAGGCCTCTCGCGCACCTTCTCGGTAGGCAGATATCTTCCATAATCGAATACGCCGCCGTGCCCCTTTGAATAGCTCCACGAGCTCCGCCATACCTCCTGGAGGAGAGGCAAATGTCCATAAAGCCTTGGCAACACTCTGCATTGCTTGCAGAACTCGCTCGTGCATCCGGGACAGCTCTTGTAGCAGGTCACCTTGAGATCCGGACATTTCCTCTTATGGACGGCCAGTCAGCTTACCTGCAGACATAAATCTACCAGTTCCTGCCCTCGCCGGATTATAGGGAGGCAAGTTTGAAAAGCATACTGAATATGCCGACTTGTAGCCTCCTATTCTCCTTGACGGTGTTATCTAGCTTGGCTCAAACATCTTTTAGTTCTGCACCCAGTTGGGTATGGGAATCCTGCAACTTGTTGTTTTCCTCCCTGACCCGCGTCAGCACACGTTCACCTGCTGCATGTTGCCTTTTGGCCTCTTGTTCACCAGCCCGGGCGAACTTCAGTTTCTCTTTCAGTTGCTCTACTTAGTCTGTCAGCAAAAACACAACAGTATTAATATTGCTGGTATATGATTATACTTTTTCCCTGATGGGGAGAAACATTACCAGGCGGTGCCTCCTTGTATTTTTCCAATTCGGTGGTAGCCACAGTTAGCTAAGTCTGACACTTTTCCAGCTCTCGAGACAGCAGGCTATTCTTCTCCATAACTGCCTGATTATACATGATCCTTAAATCAGTTGTATCAACTGCTTTAAGTCTCGGGGGCTACTGGTATATGATTATCAAATCTACACTTACCCGCATATCTTTTAGATGCTAGTCTGTGGCTCTGGCAAGTCCATCCCGAGAAGCTCGGATGTACGCATCGGCCGAGCTGAAGGCATTGAAGGCCTCTGTCGGTGTAAAAACCGTCGGATCTCGGGGAGGGGGTCCCGAACTGTGCGTCTAAGGCGGATGGTAATAGGAGGCAGGGGACACGATGTTTTACCCAGGTTCGGGCCCTCTTGATGGAGGTAAAACCCTACGTCCTGCTTGATTATTCTTGATAATATGAGTAGTACAAGAGTTGATCTACCACGAGATCGGAGAGGCTAAACCCTAGAAGCTAGCCTATGGTATGATTGTATGTTGTCCTACGGACTAAAACCCTCCAGTTTATATAGACACCAGAGGGGGCTAGGGTTACACAAGGTCGGTTACAAAGGAGGAGATATACATATCCGTATTGCCTAGCTTGCCTTCCACGCCAAGGAGAGTCCCATCCGGACACGGGACAAAGTCTTCAATCTTGTATCTTCATAGTCTAACAGTCCGACCAAAGGATATAGTCCGGCTGTCCGGAGACCCACTAATCCAGGACTCCCTCAGTAGCCCCTGAACCAGGCTTCAATGATGATGAGTCCGGCGCGCAGTGTTGTCTTCGACATTGCAAGGCGGGTTCTTCCTCCGAATACACCACAGAAGAGTTCGAATACAAGGATAGTGTCCGACCCTGCAAAATAAGTTCCACATACCACCGTAGAGAGAATAATATTTCCACAAATCCAATCTGCTGACACATTTTGGCAGCATGACATCATGCCATGGCCCGATAATTATTCGAACCGTTTTTCCTTAACCAGCCCCGCACATAACGTGAGGCGGTTTCTTGACATGTCTTGTCAAAGCAGAGATCGTGTTCCCCTTATTACGGGATTCTCATTAATACAGACGTGGGTAACCCAACTGTGCCTGGGACTCCTAGATTTTAGGCAAGTCCCAAACGGTCACGAGGAGGACGCTTGATATTCACCCTCTTTATAAAGGGACAAGGCTTTTAATTCTTCCCTCCCTTGCTCAATCGAATCCTTCCCCCGCCTCGAGTTCTAACACCCAAAGCCCAGGTCAGGTGCTTCGGACCTTCAATCATGTCCGGATCCAGCCTTCAAGGCCGATGGATGCCTTCCTCTGTCACGGAGGAGGATATCAAGAAGTTGAGGGAGGCCAGATACCTGACCGCCGAAATTTCGCATAGGCTGCCCGCCCGAGGGCAGGTCATCCCTACTCTCGAACCCAACGAGAGTGTTGTGTTCGTCTCCCACTTCCTCCGAGGACTAGGCCTCGCTCTGGATCCTTTTGTTAGGGGTCTTATGTTCTATTACGGGCTGGATTTTCACGACCTAGCCCCGGATTCCCTCCTTCACATCTTGTCATTTATTGTCGTTTGTGAGGCCTTCCTCCGCATTACCCCTCACTTCGGCCTGTGGCTCAAGACCTTTGATGTGAAGCCGTAGATGGTCGAGGGGCAGTACGCAGCGTGCAGAGGTGCTCTAATAAGCAAAATTGCTAGCGCTCCATGGCCGAAGGGCTCCTTTCCAGAGGTGTCCGGACTGTGGCAATGGGAGTGGTTTTACGTCACAGCTCCTCGAAGTGCCAAGTGGGTAGACGCCCCCACCTTCCGCTCGGGCCCTCCACCACAACTGATGTTGTGGATCAGCAGGGGGCTGAGCTGGGGCCCAGCCAAGGACGTGCCCATACTGTAGAGCCGCATCCGAGATCTCTTCGAGGGAGATTTCAGTCTGGTTATGGTGATGCAAGTCATGCTGGTTCGTCGAGTCCAGCCTTGCAAACGCCGTCCCCTCCGCATGTGGGAATTCAACCCGGAAGGACCGCGCACTATTCAGAATTTCCTCGGCCTAACGCACGAGGAGATGTACAAATCGTTCTTCGGACCCCAAATAGAGTGTCCGGACACTACCGAGGATGTGGGCCTGACAGCAACCGCACCGCGGCCCAAGTAAGTAATCCCATGGCCTAACACACTGTCCTTTTCTTTATCATGACATCATTATGAAGAATCGCTCTTTGACCAGGACTGGATAACAAAGGCGAAGATGATCCGGTGTTCGGCCCCCCTTCCTGAAGGCTTGGACAATCCGGTGCTGGAAAAGATGCTCGAGCCAGCACCTTGCCTGGTGCCCTCGAAGGAAGATGAAGGGGGGAATAAAGAGGGCGAAAGCGGGCCTCCACCGCTACCTATTCCAACCGAGGGAATGAGCGTCTCCGCGAGGGAGGACAACCCAGGGGAAGAATCTGACATTCTCTCACCCCGGGGAAGGAAGATGACTACCTCTGAAGATCCAGAAACCAAGGTTTCCAAACGGGAGAAGAAATCTCCACCAGAGGATCCTGTCTCGGAGGGTGCTCTAGCCGCACAATGTCCGCACGGGGATCAGCCCTCTAACGAGCTGTAAGTAATCAAAAAGTACTTAATAGTGAAGATATCCTACCTTACTTCTGAGGAAAATAACCGAAGCATTTATCTTGTAGTTCAAATCTTAGCCCTTCTCAGCAGAGCTCGTCTTCGGGGGATCTTCTTCCGGAGATGATGGAGAGTGAAACGCCTCCCCTAGACTCCCCAGCTCAAGAAGCGGGCGACCTTGAAGTGTCGTCGTGGAGGGTCTCTCCAGATCCGGCGAGGCCAGAAGACAATCCTATGGCCACCCGAAGTCCCCAATATCCGGCTCTTGAAGACAACAACCAAAAGAGTCTGTCACCGTCTGGTATGCGGTCGGACGTACTGAGGGATCTGCTAGAGCGAGCGACTATCTCAGAAGAGCACCGTAGGTTGATGAGTACGGTGGTTGAAAGGATTTCGTCCGCCGAAAGCGGGTTTCATGAAGCCTTTATGAGTCTACTGACGGGTTTTGAGGTACGTGAAATGATGTACATTTTAGACAGTACCACACATTTTAAGGTGTGCCCTGTGTAGATAGTAGCCCCTGAGACTCTGGTTGTCATCGAGAATGGCGGCAAACAGAGGATCGTAGTCCCAGGTAATGACCAGATCGCCTTTATGTGCAGGTGGTTGTAGCTCCAGTGGCTAGTCGGATTGATGGGTTTGCTGGACTAAAGCGGCAACTGGATGCGGCAGATGCCGACATTGTGCTTGTCAACAAGCGGCTTGACGAGGCACAGGGTGAGTGATTTTTCTGGTGATCGTCACATAATAAGAGCAGCATGATGCTAGTATCTTTAATATGTTGTGACTGCAGATGGAGCTGCCACCATGGAGGCCCTTCGGGCGGAGCTTGCGCGAGCCAAGGAGAAAGTAAGGAGTAGTAATGCGGCCGCTTTAAAGGCGGCCGAAGAGTTAAGAGCCGAAAAGGCCGCGCATTGTGAGAGCAAAGAGAAAATGGCCAAGATGGCTATAAAGTTAAAAGACACTACCGACCGTTGCCAGCTTCTTGAAGAAGAAAACCGGGCGAAGGCGACGGACCTGGAAAAGGCCACGATGGCGACCAAAGACACCCGCTCTGCGATGAGAGCGAAGAAGGAGAAGCTGCGTCAAGCCGGGGATATCGCGGCTAGGAAACCCTTCATGCTGCGGAGGAAGTTTGGAGATCCTCAGTATGCCCCTCTGGACCGGCTGTGGAGTTCGGCGGATGCATATCTGGACTTCGCGGCGAGTGCTGTCGATGTGGCCGAATACTTCCGAGATCAAACAGATCGTGAAGTGGACAAGCTATTCTGGTCACAATTTAATGTTCCAGAGCGTCCGCTTCCATTGACTGATCGGCTTGCCGAATGGGCCGAACTGAATAGATTGTCCGGACTCGCCATGAGGTCTGTTGTGGATCATCTGTGGCCAGAAAGGCCAAAGCCGAACAACTATTTTAGTTTGGTGCAGCAGTTCCTTGGTGCGGTGCCGCACATTAATGCGATGAAGAGGTCGGCGTGCATAGAAGGCTCGCAGATGGCCCTTGCCCGTGTCAAAATATACTGGGCGGAGATGGATGCCACCACTGTCGCGGCGCAGGGTTAGGCCATAGGCCGAGTGGCTACCGAGCACTATTTTGAAGAAGTTCTTGAAGGCGCTCGTTCGATAGAGGCCCAGTGCTCGAAGAATATTATGTTTGAATGACATGTATTCCCATTGTAAAAACAATGTTTTATTAAGTTTATCAAGGCTCTATTTATACTTTTGCCCGAAAGTATTGTGATGCCTCATGTGCGGCCGTTTATGTATATATGTATATAACCTAAAAGATTGCAGTCGTCGGCTTTAGCCCCCACGCATATAATGCGGGGGTGTTCGCAGAAGACGCATGTTCACACTTGATCCAACGTCTTGGTCCATTAAGGAGGTGATAGCGCAACGAACTAGGCAACTGGACTATAATGCTTTAACACTTTCACTTAGCCAGAGGAGTTTGACAGTGGGGCTACTATATAGCCCCTGGTGGCTCCGCACTCATCCGAATTCGGGGTGCGTAGATGCCTGGCCGAGAAATGGCCCTTCGTTAAGGCATAGGAATCCCAAAGATTCCGTAGGTCATCGAGTGGTTGACCAGTCTCACGCTATATCATGACAGTCAGTTTTCGGCTTTCTCTACTGAGGTGCTCGTCCGGATGAACCAGGGCACAATCACAGTAGTTCTCCTGGCGCCGCCTTAGCCGATAGAGCGGAACGTAAGGCAGCAAAACACAAGAGCCAGGCAAACCCAATATTTGACCAAAGACATGATTCAGAGCTGATGCATATAAGGCCAAACTTGCGACACCGAACACTCCCTAAGGTATTCGGTCTTTATGGTGTAAACCGGGCCTAAACAGTGCCCTTTGTAATAAGCCCCTGGTGTCCAGGTACGTGCAATATTCTGACATGGCCACATGCCAATACGTCAGCATCCTTCTCAATTGTACTAAGAATCCGGGGAATGTGTATCAACAAGAGACAGTAAAAAAGGTTTACGCAGGGTCTTAATCTAAAAAGAATGCTTGGAACGGGTCCCTGCTGCACGTCTGCGCCTGTGTCTCTGTTGTGCCGTATCCTGGATGGGTGTAGCATGATGGTCATCTGTAAAAGAGAGGAACTTAGTTGAAAAGTTGTCGTGCAAAAAGTTAGGTTGTACTATAGAAAATATGTACAGTTCAAGATGAGTAAAGTTGAGCCTAATTGCCACTTGTTTACGCGCCTTGAGCCCCTTGTATTGTAATAGGGGTATAGCCATCAAACCTGTATCAATTACATATAACTGCGTCGGACTCGTCTAACCGCGTCCGTGGTCTTAACAACCTGACATATGCTTCAGTTGGCGAGGCCGTTTAGCGTGCGGTTGCCGAGGCAGCCGCACGGTCTTCCGCGCGCAAGGAGTGCTCAATATTTCCATTTACCGTAATGATGCCATGTGGACCGGGCATCTTAAGCATAAGAGAAGCGTAATGCGGTATTGCGTTAAAGCGAGCGAAAGCTTCGCGTCCGAGTAGAGCTTGATAGCCACTTTGGAACAGAGCGATGTGGAAGCTTAACTTTTCGCTGCGGAAGTTATCGGGAAAGCCGAATATAACCTCTAGTAGCAGAGAGCCCATGCAATGGGCTTCTGGGCCTGGCGTTACTCCTTTAAAGGTAGTATTGCTATGGCTAATTTTTGCTGGGTCTATCCCCATGTTGCGTATAGTGTCCTGATATATCAGGTTTAAACTGCTGCCGCCGTCCATCAGAACTCGTGTGAAGTGGTATCTGTCAATTATTGGGTCTAATACCAAGGCATCCCATCCTGCACGCCGGACACTTGCTGAGTAATCCCGATGGTCAAAAGTGATCGGTTGGGATGACCAGTGGCAGAATTCCACGGTGATAGGCCCTGGGGCATGTGTCTCTGGGAGTGCCGCTTTGTTCCTCCCCTTTATTACGTGTAACACGTTGACTGTTTTGACTTCTGGTGGGATTTTCTTTTGTTCCCCAGTGCTTTGTTTGCGAGGCTCGTCCTCGTCTTTGCTTGGTTTATCCTGTCCCTTATGTTCGGCGTTGAGCTTGCCGGACTGCTTGAAGACCCAACATTCTCTATGGGTATGATTTGCAGGTTTGTCGGGGGTACTCTAGATCTGACATATTTGGTCCAGAATCTTGTTTAGGCTGGATAGTTCGTCTCTGTTGCCTTTGGAGGGCGGCTTTTGCTGACCAGGCCGGGAGCTTCTGAATCCGGCGTTTACCGCCATGCTCTTCGGGCTGTCTTCTTTATTCCGGCGCTTGTTTTTGTTGCGTCGTGATTTCCCGTTTTCGTCCCTGACTTCGGATGTACTTGGGTCGCTGGTGCTGCATCGGGCTAACCAGCTGTCCTCGCCCGTGCAAAAGCGGGTCATGAGGCTTGTTAATACTGCCATTGTTCTCGGCTTTTCTTGGCCGAGGTGTCTGGCGAGCCATTCGTCTCGAATGCTGTGCTTGAAAGCTGCTAAGGCTTCGGCATCCGGACAGTCTACTCTTTGGTTCTTCTTGGTGAGGAACCTGTTCCAAAGCTTTCGGGCTGACTCTCCGGGCTATTGAGTAATATGACTTAAATCGTCTGCATCCGGTGGTCGGACATAGGTCCCTTGAAAATTTGCCTGAAAGGCGTCTTCGAGCTCTTCCCAGCTTCCAATGGAGTTTTCGGGGAGGCTTTTAAGCCAGTGCCGAGCTGGCCCTTTGAGCTTGAGGGGTAAGTACTTGATGGTGTGGAGATCGTCTCCTCGAGCCATGTGGATATGGAGGATATAGTCCTCAATCCAGACCCCAGGGTTTTTTGTTCCGTCGTACGCCTCTATGTTTACGGGTTTGAATCCCTCTGGAAATTCATGGTCCAGCACCTCATCAGTGAAACATAGGGGGTGTGCGGGACCCCTGTATTTGGGTGTACCGTGGTGTTCAGATGTTTGTTGTGTTGAATTGCATACTGGAGCGCGCTTACGTGGCCCGTATATGGATCTTGTTGCGCCGTCCTTTTGATGCGAGCCCTCGCGTGGATCGCGTACTGGCTTATGTGCGGCGTCGTTTGCCGCTCTATATTGGCCACGAGGTCGTCTATCCGACCGGATGGCCATTTTGTTTTCTAATTGCGGGGGATCTAAGGCCTCCTCGTCGAATTCGGGTAGGAACTTTTGCTTCGGGTAGCTCTTGGTGTGGTGATTACCGTCGTACTTCGCTGCAGTGTTGAGTACTTCACTCCATCTAATTCTGAGTGTGTCTTGTGCAGACTCCTCATAGTGGCAACAAGCCTTTGATGGGCATTCTGTTGCTCCGGGCGTCTGTCCTATGTGATATCATCCGGACTGTTATCTTCGACGGAGTCGGGTTGTTCGGTTTGATTCTCCGTGTTGCCCTGGTCAAGCGATGGTTCACCCTGCTCTGTCGCTGGGTCTATATGACCATTGTTTCTGCCGAGGCGGGGTTTGGAGCGGCGCTTACACCGCCGCTCTGACTGCTTCTCGAGGGAAAAACCCTTCATTGCGTCCTTCCGTTCCTCGTCCTCGTTTTCTTTGGGTGTGTCCACCATGTATACATCATATGATGAAGTGGGCGTCCAGTGCCCCGTGGGCAGTGGTTCTCGTTCGTCTCCTGCATCGTCGTCCATACCGTCGATGTCTTCGGAGTCGAGGTCGAGCATGTCGGTCAAATCATCGACAGTGGCTACTAAGTGGGTGGTGGGTGGGCGGCGAATTTCTTCATCATCCGGCACCCAATCCCGCCGAACATAGTTCGGCCAGGACTCTCCTGACAAGGAGAGAGACCTTAATGAGTTCAGTATGTCGCCGAAGGGCCAGTGCTGAAAGATATCCGCGGAGGTAAACTCCATGATCGGCGCCCAGTCGGATTTGATAGGCACGGGCGCAGGCGGTTCAGAGTCCGTGGCCGGGGAAGGATCTGGCAGTGTGGCATCACAGCTCTCGTGAAGGGTAAGGTCGATATTCGGCTCGATCGCCGCTGAGGATGCGGCCTCCGTGGCGGGGTCTATCCACCTGTCCATGGATGGCGCAACTGGTTCCGAATTGAGGGTCGGAGCGGTTGCCGGTGCGATCTCCTGGACACTGTCCGATGGCAGAGCTAAATCCTGCTCATCATGACCGTGTGGCGCGCTAAGCAGGGGCTCGAATCCGTCAAAGATCAAGTCTCCGCGGATATCGGCCGTGTAGTTTAAGCTTCCAAACCTGACCTGGTGGCTAGGGGCGTAACTCTCGATCTGCTCCAGATGGCCAAGCGAGTTGGACCGCAGTGCGAAGCCCCCGAACACAAAGATCTGTCCGGGGAAAAAAGTCTCACCCTAGACTGCATCGCTATCGATGATCGTAGGAGCCATCAAGCCTAACGGCGACGACACAAAGGAACTCTCAATGAAAGCACCAATGTCGGTGTCAAAACCGGCGAATCTCAGGTAGGGGGTCCCGAACTGTGTGTCTAAGGCGGATGGTAACAGGAGGCAGGGGACACGATGTTTTACCCAGGTTCGGGCCCTCTTGATGGAGGTAAAACCCTACGTCCTGCTTGATTATTCTTGATAATATGAGTAGTACAAGAGTTGATCTACCATGAGATCGGAGAGGCTAAACCCTAGAAGCTAGCCTATGGTATGATTGTATGTTGTCCTACGGACTAAAACCCTCCGGTTTATATAGACACCGGAGGGGGCTAGGGTTACACAAGGTCGGTTACAAAGGAGGAGATATACATATCTGTATTGCCTAGCTTGCCTTCCATGCCAAGGAGAGTCCCATCCAGACACGAGACAAAGTCTTCAATCTTGTATCTTCATAGTCCAATAGTTCGGCCAAAGGATATAGTCTGGCTGTTCGGAGACCCCCTAATCCAGGAGTCCCTCAACCTCCTTTGAAAAGCTGGGGTCACGGAGAGCGGCCCTCCGACGATGATGATTCATGGCGCTCTCCACTTCGGAGTTCATGATGGATATATCGTCCGAATCCTCTATGGAAGGACACTGGCGCCACTCCTGTGTCAGCCCCCATCCTTAGGGCAGGGTCTGGAACCTGACTAGTGGAGGCACAACCGGTAGGATCCCCCGACATAGTCCGGCAGATGCTTTTCCTGATAAAATGCGGTGGATGACGTCACGAATTGATGTGGCGACCAGGAGGCATATTTTGAAAAGAAAGCCTTACCTCTTTGATGAAGGTTCTGTCGTATTATCATTTGCCTTTCTCTTCGAAGATGTGCTCGGTGTGGGCACCACTCTCCTCGGAGATGCTTCTGGTGTGCGTTGTGGCGTCGAGCGCCTCCCCTTTGGAGCACGAAATAGTGCGGTGGGTGAGGTGTAATAAGGAAGCTCTTTCGAAGAAGGTATCTCTTGATTACTTACGTGTGAGGCAGGAAGGAGGCCAGGATAGTCGGCCACGATTGGCACAATTGTGCCATCATAGCTCGCCTGGTAGATGATACGTCTCCAACGTATCTATAATTTTTGATTGTTCCATGCTATTATATTATCTGTTTTGGATGTTAATGGTCTTTTTTATACACTTTTATATTATTTTTGGGACTAACCTACTAACCGAAGGCCCAGTGCAAATTGCTGTTTTTTTGTCTATTTCAGTGTTTCATAGAAAAGGAATATCAAACGGAATCCAAACAGAATAAAACCTTCGGGAGAGTTGTTTTTGGAACAAACGTGATGAAGGGGACTTGGAGTGGACGTCAAGCAACCAACGAGGAGGCCACGAGGCAGGGGGCGCGCCTACCCCCTGGGCACGCCCTCCACCCTTGTGGGCCCCTCGTGGCTCCACCAACCTACTTCTTCCTCCTATATATACCCATATACCCCGAAAACATCCAAGAGCACCACGAAACCCTGTTTCCACCGCCGCAACCTTATGTACCCAAGAGATCCCATCTTGGGGCCTTTTTCAGAGCTCCACCGGAGGGGGAATCAATCACGGAGGGCTTCTACATCAACACCATAGCCTCTCCGATGATGTGTGAGTAGTTTACTTCAGACCTTCGGGTCCATAATTATTAGCTAGATGACTTCTTCTCTCTCTTTGGATCTCAATACAATGTTCTCCTCGATCTTCTTGGAGATCTATTTGATGTAACTCTTTTTGTGGTGTGTTTGTCGAGATCCGATGAATTGTGGGTTTATGATCAAGTTTATCTATGTGACGCCTCCGATTTTACCGTACACTAATCATACACGCAAATGTGTACGATCAAGATCAGGGACTCACAGGAAGATATCACAACACAACTCTAGACACAAATTAAAATAATACAAGATTTATATTACAAGCCATGGGCTTCGAGGGCTCGAATACATCAGCTCGAATACAGACGAGTCAGCGGAAGCAACAATATCTGAATACAGACATAAGTTAAACAAGTTTGCCTTAAGAAGGCTAGCACAAAAGTAGCAACGATCAAAAAGACGAGGCCTCCTGCCTGGGACCTCCTAACTACTCCTCGAAGCCAAACTCCATGTAGAATCATCCTCAGGATCCTTTGGCTTCTGGACTCCATCATATGGTTGCAACATCCGAGAAGAAAATGAAAGGGGAAAAGAGGGAGCAAAGCAACCGTGAGTACTCATCCAAAGTACTCGCAAGCAAGGATCTACACTACATATGCATTGGTATCAATGAAATGGGTAGTATTTGTGGATTGAACTGCAGAATGCCAGAATAAGAGGGGGATAGCTAGTCCTATCGAAGACTACGCTTCTGGAACCCTCCATCTTGAAGCATACAGAAGAGAGTAGATGGTAAGTTCATCAAGTAACATCGTATAGCATAAATCCTACCCAACGATCCTCTCCACGTCGCCCTGTGAGAGAGCGATCACCGGTTGTATCTGGCAGTTGAAAGGGTGTGTTTTATTAAGTATCCAGTTCTAGTTGTCATAAGGTCGAGGTACAACTCTGGGTCGTCCTTTTACTGAGGGACACGGCTATTCAAATAGACAAACTTCCCTACAGGGGTGCACCACATTTCCCAACATGCTCGAACCCCTTTGGCCGGACACACTTTCCTGGGTCATGCCCGGCCTCAGAAGATCAACACGTCGCAGCCCTACCTAGGCACAACAAAGAGGTCATCACGCCGGTCTAAATCCTATGCACGCAGGGGTCTGGGCCCATTGCCCATTGCACACCTGCACGTTGCGTACGCGGCCGGTGAGCAGACCTAGCAACCTCCATTACAAAGGAAGTTGCGTTACGCGGTCCAACCCGGCGCGTGCCGCTCAGTCGTGGACGTCACGAAGGCTTCGGCTGATACCACGGCGTCGAGTGCCCATAACTATTCCGGCGTAGTTGGTTAGTGCGTATAGGCCAGTGGCCAGACTCAGATCAAATACCAAGATCTCATTAAGCGTGTTATTTGGAAGTAACCGCGGATGCCGACCAGGGCCAGGCCCACCTCTCTCCTAGGTGGTCTCAACTTGCTCTGTCGCTCCACCACAAAGTAACAGTCGGGGTCCGTCGGGAACCCAAGCCCACCACGATCTGGATGGAACCACCTGCCCCTTCAGCCCCCACATCAGAATCACTTGCGGGTACTCTACGAGCCGACCCGACTTTAGTCACCACCTGTATCACATATTATGTATAAGTATATACCCGTGATCACCTCCCAAGTGATCACGGCCTGATAGTATAGCATGGCAGATGGACAAAAATGTAGGGCCACTGATGATAAACTAGCATCCTATACTAAGCATTTAGGATTGCAGATAAGGTATCAACAACCGAAGCAACAATGACAGGCTATGCAATATAATAGGATTAACCAAAAGCAATAACATGCTACTCTACTCTAATGCAAGCAGTAGAGAGAAGAATAGGCGATATCGGGTTGATCAAGGGGGGGCTTGCCTGGTTGCTCTGCAGACAGAAACGAACCCTCGAAGGTGAAGTAGTCAATCACTGGTTCAACCGCGGTCTCGGGGTCTACCGGAAACAAGGCACAGAGGGAGGACACAATAAATAACAGAGCAATCAAAGCATCACAAAGTGTAACATGGCATTACATGGTGCTAGAGGTGACCTAACTAGTAGTAGGTGCTACTGGCGAAGGGGGGAAACATCTGGGAAAGTATTCCCGATGTTTGATGTTTTTGGACAGGCGAACCGGAGGGGGATTGTTGCACTTTCGCTATGCTAGGGATGTCTGGTGGACGAACAGGCTGCGAAACCAGATTTGTCTCGTCGTTCTGAGCAACTTTCATGTACAAAGTTTTTCCATCCAAGCTACGGTTTATTTTATATTAAGTTTAAAAGATTTAATCAATTTTTAGGACTTATTTAATTATTTTAATTCAACATTATCCAGAATAGTGCTTGCTGACGTCAGCATGATGTCAATAGTCAGTTGACTGGGTCGCTGATGTGTGGGTCCTGCATGTCATTGACTGTTAACCAACTAACCAGGTTAATTAGTTTAGTTAACAGATTAGTTAAGTTAATTAACAGTAGTTAATTAGGTTAATTAAACACAATTAATTAATTTAGTTAATTAATTAATATTTTATTTATTTTTTAATTCTCTTTAAAAAACGTTCCAGGAGCGGGCCCCACGTGCCATAGGCACATGGGCCATAGTGGGTTCAGGCTGCGGTTAACGGGGCGGGCGCCGGATGCGGGCGCTCGTGCCCGACACCACAGGGAGGGCGACGGCCACGACTACGGGGCGGTGCCACGCGGCAAGGTGGCTGGCGAGGACGATCGCCAGCGGTGGCATGGCGCCGGTGGGCGGCATCGGAGGCGAGGCGGGGCGTGGGAAGCAGGAGGGCGCGAGGCGAGCGGGCAAGGCGGGGCGGAGGAGACCGGAGCCACGGGCGTGTGGGGCGGCGGTGGAGCAGTAGCAGCGATGGCGGGTTCGGCGGCAGGTGCAGGCGGAGCGGGGAGGGGATGAGGCTGTGGCGGGGCGCGCGGGCACACGGCAAGGGCGCGAAGGAGGAGCCGGGCGCGCGGGTCGTGGACAACACGGGGGCTGCAAAGCGGAGTGTGGCCGCAAGCAGCAGTGGAGGCGGGGCGCACGGCCGGAGCGGAGTGGGAGCCATAGCGGGGCAGACGGAAGGCGCAGCCGGGCACGACCATCGGGGCGAGCGCGCGTGTGGGCGGATGTGGGCAAGCGCGCGGGAGCGGACGAGGGGCGCGGTGTCCGCAGCAACGGCGACCGGCGTGGTGCGGGGAAGAGGAGAAGGAGGGAGGCCTCACAGGGGTTCGTAGGGTTCATGGACAGTGGGGCACGGGGACGAAGGCGATGCAGGGGAGGACGGCGGCGCTGGTGGTCCAGCGAGGTGGCCTCCGGCGAGGCGACGTGGTTCTGGCGATGGGGTCGGGGCGGCCACAGATGGAGCGTGCACGGAGATTGGGGAAGACGACGCGGTGAACGAGGGAGAGGAAGGAGGCCGGGAGGTGCGGCGCCGGCGAGGTGGCGTCACGGAGGAGGATGGAGGCGCGATGGGGCAGCGACGGGCGGCGTCAGGGGCATTTCCCCCGATCTGAATGGGGGGAGACAGAGGGAGGAGAGGGGATCGTGTGGGGGGGAGTGGGGTGACTCGGGGGTTAGGGTTTCCTGGGGTGGGGGATAAGGGAGGCCGGTTGGGCCAGGGGGAGGGGGGCTGGGCCGGATTGCCTAGTTGGCCTGGGGCTTGCCACCCCTTCTTTTATCCTTATATTCTTTTATAGTTTCTGTTTATTTGTTTTCTTTTAGTTTTCTTTTATTTTTAGTTTTAGTAAAATACTAAAGTGGCACCCAAATAGATGTTACAAATTATGCCGCAACCGCAAACAACTTAGCACTAAAATAAAATAGTTTTGAAATAGTTTATCATTTTAAAAGCATTTAAATAATTATTATTGCTACTATTTTATTCCTTTTAGAGTGTTTAAACATTTTATAAAGGTGTGGTTTCTCCACCATAATTTCCTATGCAATATTTGGTTCACCCGAACATTTTAGTTTTAGTATTTGAAAAGTTTTATTGTTTGCTTGATTTTGAATTTGAATTGGAATCGGTTTCGAACTGACGCGAGATTAGCAATAGTAATCGAAGTGACGTGGCATCATTAGTAGAGGGTTTCTGTAGCTTAATTAACCGGGCGTCACAATTCTCCTCCACTACAAGAAATCTCGTCCCGAGATTTAGGAGCGGGAGTAAGGGGGAAGGGATTTGGTTACTAAAGTCTAACTGGTTTTCTCGGTGTTGGTTGCTCTTCTCGATGAGGTCGACCCATTACATTGGCGTCTTCATTTGTCTGCATCAGGCCATCCTGATGAAGTCATCATTCTTTTCTTCAGGATCTCCATCGTACTTACGAAAGAATAAATGGTGGGTATTCTGGGAGAACGGACCACTGCAAGGTTGACTATCTGGTCGATAACATCGGGGGAAGGTGGCGGAAAGTAACTCTCGAATTGAAACTTAAGAAAATATCAAGAGCAAAGTAAGGAGGTATCGTGGGAAGTTTCAAGCAGGTAGTCAACCGTCGTTGACTGAAACAAAGTGTGAAAGGGGTCCAGAGCAATGAGAATAAGTATTGCGTCTGATACCATAATAGATCATCTGTAGGACGGTGACTCATGAATTACATACGAAGTTAATTGCAAAGGATACTTCAGAATCAAGGATGTACAATAGAGTCAGGTTCGATCCCGTGGAACTGCGGGTTATGGGCCCACCATGTGGGTTAAACGTAGGAGGAGCAGTGACATCTTGCATGGTCATGATAACAAGGCAGGTCAGAGGGTAGCCTGTCGATTATGTCGGCAACAACGTCGGTACCAAGGCGAGGGATGAAGAGAACCATTGTCCTGCTTGCTAAACGAGGCGGCCCAATAGGCAGAGTTCTCGTCCATCGGTGGCTACTGGAATGTCATCAACAATGGTAACAGGGTATTGCTGACAGAATTGTACACCGAGGTGTTTAGCAAGAGAATATCACTGCTTAGATCATATAGATCACAAGAAACGTTAAACCAACCAATGGAAAGGAAAATATGATTATCAGATTAAACAGAACAATGGAAAGGAAAATGTGTTTAAACACATATTTCAAGGGTATATCCTTCCCAAGGACAAGCAGAGCATGATATCCATGACAGGATATAATGTAGAAAACTCTTTAGGTAGGGGAGAGAAATTTCATGACATTACCCATACAACGATGTTTGGATAATTGAGTAAGAAACATTTAGCATTGGGCTTCAAATGTTCTTGTTGAAAATCGGAGTACCAAAGACATGATTTTACATAGCATTGACATGATCTCCAAGCAAAGGTCGGACTTGGATACACAAAGGATTCATCAGGAACAACTTATAGAATAAGTCTTACAATTTCCTCATGGAATAATGGTTAACCTTGTTAAAAAGGAAACTATAACAATAGGTCCTCCGGCCAGGTGTGCTAGGCATGACATCACCTTACCGGGTCACATAAAGACCAATGTGATAACTCTTGGAAATATGTTCCAACCATCATATCTGACCGAGATTCAGATCTGATTGGTGTCAGGATAACTCAGACTCAGGATGCCTGAGAAGAAAGGTGCAACACAAATTGTCGAGATAATATTGTAAGATTCTCGGGAATTGAACTACGGAAGTGAGTTCCAAAACAAGAGTTCATCATTAAATGGAGAGGTGAGGAGGTGGCTGATTGACTTAGCGACAATTCATTGAAATTTTCAAAAGATGGATTTCCACACTTATGTGAACAAGGGGATAACATTTGTCGGATCAAATGATATAATGATGTATGCTAGAGGAAAAACATACACAATTAAACATTGGTTGAAAGGTGCACCCAAAATATGGGCTTAGGTAGCATGATCAATGTTAGAATGGTGATTCGATAACCAATGGTCTAAGAATGAAATATCGACCATTAACTTCAAAGCAATAGGGTTGCTAGAAGTTTTGTAGTCGCACATCATAGTTCAATTCTCGGTTTTCCGGTTAGAAACAACACGGGGACCAAGGAATGAACGGATAAGGCAAGAAGTATCACCTGTATCAAGATCTCTTAAGAGGTGGTGAAATTCTCACGAATTTCTTGACATAAAAGATGGTAATACTTCCAAGGTAAAGAAGAACAATTGCTGGGTAGCAAGGATCCCAAGGTATAACACAAAACACGAACAAATTTGTGTTGAACGGAAGGCGACAAAGTGGTCGATGATAACACGAATCATCGAGGTGCAAGGATGGTATTACCCATCAAGAATTCAATATATATATCTTGGAAGATCTTAGTATGTTGATGATGATCACGACACAGTTGTCGAGAGATTTCATGAAGATGTAATCAGTCGGCGATGCCATCAAGTCAAATGATGATGAAGCAAAGGGTTATGGAAACCAAGGGTGTGACATAAACTCGAAATCATGTTTGATGTTCAAGGAGAAATGATATGACGAGGAAGTTCGACATAAGATTAGCTCATCGACGAAAATTGTGCTTCGAGAAGAAGGACCAGGTAGCACAATTAAAATTTAGCACGATAATGATATAGCCGATCGGGCTAGGAATGACTTGAAGGATTATTAAACTCATAAACGACGAAAATTACTTAGAGTTAATGAATCAGATTACAGACTCGATTCACTATCGGTGTCCCTGAGTGTCTAACAACTCAGAACCCGGGGAAAAATTGGAATCGGTGAGAAACAATACTTGAAGAAGAACTCATAAGAAGTGATATGGTTCTATGATTTTATCGAGATGCCACGGGGTAATACTTGAAGGTAGAACATAATAGAGGTTGCAGAGGTGTATTGATCTGTAGAAGACAAGTGCTTTAACTAGTCCGAGAAATGGAATCAAGGAGAAAATATGATCGGAACCACGATTGCAAAGGATCAATTCACAGATACTAAATGATAATATATCAAGGGCATATTTATTATTACAAGAAGCTTCCATGATAGGATTTACATCATGTCCATGGGCATGAACACAAATTTCAAGGTCGACTCCCACTTCTTCAATGTACAACCTTCCATTCACCTCTCGCTTTTTCGAAAATGGCAATAGTTGTTGAAAGTTTTACTTCGTGCAATACCAGATAAGTATGACCCGTGAAATCTTTCGGGTTCACACAGATTAAGGAAGGCATAGGTTCAGCCCATCGGGGCATCGTAGAATCAAATACCACAAACTTCAGGAGTAAATAACACAAGCTCGAAAGTAGAGCATGGTTGACAAAGAAGAGGATACAATTTACCAAAAGCATTATGTATCCGAGGAAAGGCTCATAGGTTTATGGAATATAAAGGACGCTTTCGGATAAAATCCAACAAACGATCTGGTGGTCCACAAGGGATATGACGTGAGCATCGGTACTCATCTAGAGGAAGAAGAATGCAAGGAGATCAGATTATAGAAACAACTGGCTAACTCAAAGCTCAAATGCAAAGGAATTGTTATTTCCAAATCAAGGGATCAAAAGCAAACGCTCTGATTAAGGATGGATAAGTTGAATAGCCTTATGGATACAATCGATGGCAATTTGATTGGTCAAGCTCCAACTCATGTTTAAAATGCGTCTGAGCCAGAAGGATGAATTCTATCATCTGATTGAGGATTGCGTGCATTTGCAACACATTGAATCAATGGCCTCAAAATGATATTAACAAAGGATGATGATAGGATTACCAGTCTTATGGGATTAACCACAATGCAGGCAAGCAAGAATTTCAAGAACAATAGGCTGTTGAGGATCGGAAGATTGAGTGGTATTTTGAAGACTTCTGTGAAACACATGAACAACTGGGGACGAGTGGATACTCGGTAAGTGCGAGAAAGTATCCGTAGGGATATTCATGTGGCAAAGAACTACAAGGCAGTAGGCACAAAGTATTTGTCGGTGTTCTAGGAACGGGGGTCCCCATACTTGCCTGCCTGCGGCCCATGGCGTGGCTGTGCTGGCAGGTCTATACCGCCCATCATCATCAACAAGGCATTCAAGACCCTCGCGAGGGGCCAAGCCTCGCGAGGCGGACGACACAAGAGCTCCTCAGGAGCGGCCTCACCAGGCTGCCTCACGAGAAGCGGAGATATCAAGGCGGGACAAACCTCACGAGGCTCACATGACGTGAGCCATGATGATGGACACCAGGCGGGCGCCAGGCGGGCGCCAGCGCGCACAGCATCCTTATTTCCTCTTTGGTGCCAAGGGGGGCAAGCGTAGGCGTGGAGTACTGAGGCATTAGGCAAAGGTTTCCATATCGGTGCAACGAGACCAAGACCAGAAGGACAGCAGGACAAAGGTCACCATGGAGCCCAGGACGGCGCCACCACCAGAACCTTTGGCAGGCAAAGACCACCTTTTGTCAGGATAGCTTGTACTAGCTATCCCCTTTCAAGTTGGCCGCCGTTGTTGGCTCCCTTCCCGCTCAATATTTGGGGAGAGGACCAGGGCCTATATAAGTAGGACTATCCACCACGTAGGGGGGGGGGCGGATTAAGAGGCATGCCACCCAGACCCTTAGCCACACCAAGCACAAGAACACCTCAACCTTAGGAGGCTGTTCTTCCCCTTGTACTGTTCATCATTAGCCCAAGAGGCAATCCACCACCACCACACTGAAGTAGGGTATTACACCACAATGGTGGCCCGAACCAGTATAAACCTTGTGTCTTTTTGTTGTGAGTGCATCGAGTTCGTCCGCAAGACCTTAGCGAGCTAGGGCGTAGATCGGTAGGAGGGAAAGAACTTCGCGCGCACCCCAGAGTTCGAACCTCAAGGGTCTGCCGGAACCCGTGATCCGACATTTGGCGCGCCAGGTAGGGGTGCGCCGTAGCTCCTCTCCACCGGTCTTGCGCTCCGCGCCACCGCACTTCTCCCTCATGGCAGGTGCCCCGCCGCCTGCTCCAGCTGCTGGTGCTGACGACGAGGCCAGGGGGCTCCGAGCCCTGGCCCCCGCCCTGCGACAGGTGCGATGGCCACCCAGGTTCAGGACGGAGATGCTACCGCGCTACGACGGCGCGGCAAACCCGTTTGCCTTCTTCTTGGCATACGAGGAGGCCGTCCTCGAGGCCGGGGGCGACGACAAGGTCATGGCCAACTGTCTCCCCATGGTCCTTGTCAGCGAGCCATTCGCCTGGCTGCTCAACCTCCCTGGATCCATGGTGGCATGCTGGGGGAACTCCGCGACCTCTTCATCGCTCGCTACACGGTACCGACGCACCACGCAGTCGCGGCCTTGCTAGGCGGCTCCCAAGCACCGCCTTCAGATCGCCATGTCAAGCCGTTCCTCCGCCGGATTGATGCCGCTTCCAAGCGCCCGGGGGCTCCGCCAGGCTAGGCTGCGCCAGAGGCCAACCTCACCTTTGGCTCAGAGGACCACCCCGACTCCACCATCGGCTCGGGAATGCTCCCAATGCTCTGCACGCCCACCATCTGCAACGTGGCTGTTACCAAGACCCTCATCGACGGCGGTGCCAACCTCAACTTGCTCTCCATGGAAGCCTTCAGCCTTCTTCACGTGCCACTCGAGCGGCTCAGCCTCAACAAGCCTTTCTCAGGAGTTGGTGGTGGCATTGCCTGCTCTCTGGGACAGATCTGCCTTCCCGTCACCTTCGGCATGCGCGACAACTACCGCACCGAGCTGGCCGACTTCGACATCGCCCGCATCGGCCTCCCGTACAACGCCATTCCCGGTTACCCAGCTCTGTCCCAGTTCATGGTAGCGACTCATCCGGCCTACAACCTCATGAAGATGCCTGGGAGCAAGGGCATCCTCACTATCAAAGGGGACGCCAAGGAGGCTCTGGCAGTGCTCAGGCTCGCCTTCAAAACTGCCGCGGCGGCGCAGCCTGCCGACGTGGACACCTCCGAGCCCAAGGGAGCCATACCGACCAAGAAGAAGCAGTTGTTCACACAAGACAAGGCGGAAACCAAGCATGTCCAGTTAATGAGGACGGGCCCTCAGGAGCCACCTTTACCATAGGTGCCAGCCTCGATCAAGGTCAAGAGGATGCATTGGTGAAGTTCTTGCGCGCAAACAAGGATATATTCGCGTGGGAGCCCAATCAGCTGGCAGGAGTTCCGAGGGAAGTGATTCAGCATCACTTAAGGGTATGCCCCAATGTACGCCCCGTGAAGCCGCGGGCGAGGCGACAGTCCACTGAGAAGCAGGCCTTCATCGTCCAAGAGACCCGCAAGCTAGAGGCGGCGGGCGCCATTCGCGAGGTTCGGTATCCCGAATGGCTAGCGAACCCCGTCGTAGTACCAAAGAAAGGCGGGAAGGAACGGATGTGCGTTGAATTCACCAACCTTAACAAGGCCTGCCCCCAAGATCCGCTCCCGCTCCTGCGCATCAATCAGATCGTCGACTGCACCGCCGAGTGTGACCTGTTGTGCTTCCTGGATGTTTTCTCAGGATATCACCAGATCAAGATGGCGGTAGAAGATGTGGAGAAGACAGCCTTCCTGACCCCGTGTGGGGTGTACTGCTACACCTGCATGCCTTTTGGCGTTGCGCAACCTTTAGCGACTGATGCACATCGCCTTAGGGCGGCAGCTCGGGAGAAACACAGAGGCCTACACCGATGACATTGTGGTGAAGTCTCGGAAGGCGAGGACCTTGATTCAAGACCTGGAGGAGACCTTCGGGAGCCTGCGCCAAGTGAACTTGCAGCTTAACCTGGAGAAGTGCGTGTTCAGCGTCCCTTCCGGCAAGCTGCTGGGCTTATTCGTGTCCCATAGAGGGATCGAGGCGAATCCAGAGAAGATCAAGGCCATCGAGGACATGAGCCCGCCACATACTCTTAGGGAGATGCAGAAGCTGGCTGGTCGGGTAACTGCATTGGGACGCTTCATCTCCAAGCTAGGGGAACGCGCCCTACCCTTCTTCAAGCTGATGACGAAGAAGGGCCCATTAGAGTGGACCCAGGAGGCCGACTGAGCTTTTTAAGACCTCCCACAGCCTGCTGCCACAGGAGCCCCGGCCTGCGGCCCGACCTCAGGAGCTCGCTTTCTCTTGGCGCTCGAACCTCAGGAGGGATGCTGGACAAAGGAATTCAAAGAATATCTGATGCAAGGGGCGCTGCCAGAGAAGGAGGAAGATGGAGAGCGTGTGGTTCGGTAAGGCACGGGGTACTGCATCCAGGATGGTGAGTTGTACAGGAAGCGGCCAAACGACATTTCCTTGCCCTGCATTTCCAGGGACCAGGGGAAGGAGCTGCTAACTGACATACATGGTGGGGACTACGGGCACCACTCGTCATCACGGACCCTCGTCGGCAAGGTATTCCGTAGTGGGTTCTACTGGCCCACTGCGCTCAACGACGCAGCTGAGCTGGTGAAGTCTTGCGAAGCCTGCCAGTTCCATGCCAAGCAAATTCATCAGCCGGCTCAAGGCCTCCAGACCATTCCGCTCACGTGGCCATTCGCTGTCTGGGGGCTGGACATCTTGGGCACATTCCCTCGAGCGCATGGGGGCTACCGTTACCTCTACATCGCCATCGACAAGTTCACCAAGTGGGCGGAAGTGGAAGCTGTCCGTACCATCCCAGCTGGCTCCACTGTCAAGTTCATCAAGGACCTCGTGAGCCGCTTCGGGGTCCCCAATAGCATCATCACAGATAACGGCTCGCAGTTCACTAGTAACCTTTTCAAAACCTACTATGCTAACCTTGGAACGCAGATCTGCTATGCTTCGGTGGTGCACCCTAGGAGCAATGGTCAGGCCGAATGCGCCAACGTGGAGGTCCTGATAGGCCTCAAGACCTAGACCTTCAAGAAGAAGCTCGAGGCCTGTGGCAGGGGCTGGCACGACGAGCTCCAGTCCATGCTATGGTCTATCTGCACCACCGCCACCAAACCAACGGGCGAGACCCCATTCTTCCTTGTCTACGGAGCTGAAGCAATCCTTCCTCACGAGGTTAGGCATTGCTCCGCACGGGTCCTGGCATTCGATGAAACACAGCAGGATGCCACACGTGGGATGGACCTCGTGCTGGGGGAGGAACATCGTCGCGAAGCTGCACTGGGGGCGACAAGGTACCAGCAGGTGCTGCAGCGATACCACTGCTGCAACATCTGCTCCAGGACGCTCGAGGTGGGCGACCTCATCCTGAGGCGGGTCCTGATAACCCACAAGTATAGGGGATCGCAACAGTTTTCGAGGGTAGAGTATTCAACCCAAATTTATTGATTCGACACAAGGGGAGCCAAAGAATATTCTCAAGTATTAGTAGCTAAGTTGTCAATTCAACCACACCTGGAAACTTAATATCTGCAGCAAAGTATTTAGTAGCAAAGTAATATGATAGTAGTGGTAACGGTAGCAAAAGGTAATGATAGCAAAAGTAATGTTTTTGGTATTTTGTAGTGATGATAGCAATAGCAACGGAAAAGTAAATAAGTGAAGAACAATATATGGAAAGCTCATAGGCAATGGATCAGTGATGGAGATTTACGCCGGATGCGGTTCATCATGTAACAATCATAACCTAGGGTGACACAGAACTAGCTCCAATTCATCAATGTAATGTAGGCATGTATTCCGGATATAGTCATATGTGCTTATGGAAAAGAACTTGCATGACATATTTTGTCCTACCCTCCCGTGGCAGCGGGGTCCTAATGGAAACTAAGGGATATTAAGGCCTCCTTTTAATAGAGTACCGGACCAAAGCATTAACACATAGTGAATACATGAACTCCTCAAACTACGGTCATCACCGGTAAGTATCCCGATTATTGTCACTTCAGGGTAACGGATCATAACACATAATAGGTGACTATAGACTTGCAAGATAGGATCAAGAACTCTCATATATTGATGAAAACATAATAGGTTCAGATCTAAAATCATGGCACTCGGGCCCTAGTGACAAGCATTAAGCATAGCAAAGTCATAGCAACATCAATCTCAGAACATAGTGGATACTAGGGATCAAACCCTAACAAAACTAACTCGATTACATGATAAATCTCATCCAACCCATCACCGTCCAGCAAGCCTATGATGGAATTACTCACACACGGCGGTGAGCATCATGAAATTGGTGATGGAGGAAGGTTGATGATGACGATGGCGACGGATTCCCCTCTCTGGAGCCCCGAACGGACTCCAGATCAGCCCTCCCGAGAGGTTTTAGGGCTTGGCGGCGGCTCCGTATCGTAAAACGCGATGAATCCTTCTTCTTTTATTTTTTCTCCCTGAAACCAAATATATAGAGTTGGAGTTGAGGTCGGAGGAGCTCCAGGGGGCCCACGAGGTAGGGGGCGCGCCCCAACCCTCGTGGACAGGTGGTGGGCCCCTTGGTCTTCATCTTTTGCAAGGATTTTTTATTATTTCCAAATAGATGTTCCGTGAAGTTTCAGGTCATTCTGAGAACTTTTGTTTCTGCACATAAATAACACCATGGCAATTCTACTGAAAACAGCATCAGTCCGGGTTAGTTCCATTCAAATCATGCAAGTTAGAGTCCAAAACAAGGGCAAAAGTGTTTGGAAAAGTAGATACGACGGAGACGTATCAACTCCCCCAAGCTTAAACCTTTGCTTGTCCTCAAGCAATTCAGTTGATAAACTGAAAGTGATAAAGAAAAAACTTTTACAAACTCTGTTTTCTCTTGTTGTTGTAAATATGTAAAGCCAACATTCAAGTTTTCAGCAAAGATTATGAACTAACCATATTCATAGTAACGCATAGGTCTCATGTCTACTCATATCAATGGCATAATCAACTAGCGAGCAATAATAATAAATCTCGTATGACAACACTTTTTCAAAACAATCATAATTTGATATAACAAGATGGTATCTCGCTAGCCCTTTCTGAGACCGCAAAACATAAATGCAGAGCACCTTTAAAGATCAAGGACTGACTAGACATTGTAATTCATGGTAAAAGAGATCCAGTCAAGTCATACTCAATGTAGACTAACAGTAATGAATGCAAATGACAGCGTTGCTCTCCAACTGGTGATTTTTAATAAGAGGATGATGACTCAACATGAAAGTAAATAGATAGGCCCTTCGCAGAGGGAAGCAGGGATTTGTAGAGGTGCCAGAGCTCGGTTTTGAAATAGAGGTGAATAATATTTTGAGTGGTATACTTTCATTGTCAACATAACAACCAAGAGATGGCGATATCTTCCATGCTACACACATTATAGGCGGTTCCCAAACAGAATGGTAAATTTTATACTCCCCCTCCACCAACAAGCATCAATCCATGGCTTGCTCGAAACAACGAGTGCCTCCAACTAACAAGAGTCCCAGGGGGAGTTTTGTTTGCAATTTTTTTGATTTGATTTGCATAAAGCATGGGACTGGGCATCCCGGTGACCAGCCCTTTTCTCGTGAGTGAGGAGCGGAGTCCACTCCTCTTGAGAATAACCCGCCTAACATGGAAGATACAAACAGCCCTAGTTGATACATGAGCTATTCGAGCATACAAAACAGGATATTTATTTGAAGGTTTAGAGTTTGGCACATACAAATTTACTTGGAACGGCAGGTAGATACCGTATATAGGTAGGTATGGTGGACTCATATGGAATAACTTTGGGGTTCATGGAGTTGGATGCACAAGCAGTATCCCCGCTTAGTATAGGTGAAGGCTAGAAAAAGACTAGGAAGCGACCAGCTAGAGAGTGACAACAGTCATGAACATGCATTAAAATTAATCAATACTGAATGCAAGCATGAGTAGGATATAATCCACCATGAACATAAATATCGTGAAGGCTATGTTGATTTTGTTTCAACTACATGCGTGAACATGCGCCAAGTCAAGTCACTTAAATCATTCAGAGGAGGATACCACCCTATCATACCACATCACAACCATTTTAATAGCATGTTGGCACGCAAGGTAAACCATTATAAGCTACTAGCTAATCAAGCATGGCACAAGAAACTGTGATCTCTAGTTGTCATTGCAAACATGTTTATTCATAATAGGCTGAATCAGGAACGATGAACTAATCATATTTACAAAAACAAAAGAGGTCGAGTTCATACCAGCTTTTCTCATCTCAGTTAGTCCATCATATATCGTCATAATTGCCTTTCACTTGCACGACCGAATGATGTGAATAATAATAGTGCGCGTGCATTGGACTAAGCTGGAATCTGCAAGCATTCAATAAACAGGAGAAGACAAGGCAATATGGGCTCTTTTGTCAGATCAACAATAATGCATATAAGAGCCACTTCAACAATTTAATCATAGTCTTCTCCTATCGACCCCCAAAGAAAAGAAAAGAAATAAAACTATTTACACAGGAAAGCTCCCAACAAGCAAAAGAAGAACATAAAATCTTTTTGGGTTTTCTCTTTAATTACTACTACAAGCATAGAAATTAAAAGTAGCTAAAAGCTACAACTATTTTTTTTGTTTTTCATAAGGTTTATTAAACACACAAGAAGAAAGCATAAAAAGTAAATAAACTAGCATGGATGATACAATGAAAAAGTATGAGCACCGACATCTAGCAATGAGTGTGTGATGATGAATGTAATGTCGGTGGGAAATACGTACTCCCCCAAGGCTAGGCTTTTGGCCTAAGTTGGTCTATGGCCACGGCTGGCCTGGCGGATATCCATAATAATAGTTGGGGTCGTACTTCGAAGAGGAAGACTCTGATTGCCATTGGTTGGCAATCATCTCCGGATCCCACTGGTAATTAGACTATCGTGGAGGATCAACTTGTGGTTCCGACTCTGGCTCTACAGCCGATGCAGGGTTCCAGTAGGCGTGAATATCCTCTGGCGAGACGAGGTACTGGCCTGCAGATAAATCAAACAAGGAAGGAGCAGGCAAGGTAATAGTCTCCGGATGATGTTTATCAAAGAACAATTTGTATTTAAGCTCCCCTTCCCTATTCTTTATAATGAAATCATGTGCCACCATACTCTTATAATCTAAATAAACACAAGGCAGCATTTTTTCTTCCTTCTCATAATGCCTAATAGGTATGTTAAAATGTGCAGCTAGGCGTGAAGCATAGATGCCTCCAAAGATGGGGCCCTTTGTACGGTTCAGACTTAACCGTTTAGCAATAATACCGCCCATACTAACAGAGTTATCACAGAATAAACCGTGGAACAAAATTATAGTGTCAGGAACACTAAGGTTTCCACAGTTTCCGCGACCAATTAAGCAACAACTAGCAAATATTTCAAAGTAACGTAAAACAGGAAAATGTATGCTAGTGATTCGTGCATCAAAAACCTTCCTCGTTTCCCCTACAGTGATGGTATCAATAAACCCATCCACATTGTCACGATGTGGTTCCCCTATTTTTCTGTTGAAAGGGATCAAACAAACCCGACAAAAATCATAAAGTTATATCTTCTTAACCACATCATATAAATGAAACTCTACTGAAGGAGGTGATTCCCTAGGATAATAGTAGAAGTTTTGCACAAAAGTATTGGTGAGTAAGAGATACTGTTCACGTTGGTCGCGGAGGAAGTCGGTGAGGCCTGCATTCTTAGCCAATTCATAAAAATCCTCATAAATCCCGGTTGCTCTCAAGAATTCATTGGAGGGCCATTCACACGGCCTAACCTCCACGGTGCGAGGCAAATTATATTTTGGCTTCATTGCTTCTTCATTTTGCTTTTCCTTTGAGCTTCAGCTCGATGAGACCCTAAAAAATCTCTTCATTATTCTCAGCTTTTCTGAAATTTTTAGTAACTTCAAAATAAAAGTAAGCCAAACTCAATAATATTGGTAGCAACTACTCATACAAGTGCCTAGAGCCTATATCATGCATCAAAACTACTAGGAACCATATAAATTTGATATGCAAGCTCAAGAACATGGTCACCTACGCAGCACAAATTTGCAATGAATAAAGCACTAGAACAAAAACTAATTGGACCAATGGAGGAGTCACATACCAAGGAACAATCTCCCCAAGCAGTTTTGTGAGAGGTGCTTTGAGCAAGGATATCGAAAATGGCAGCAAAATGAGCTTGGACTCGGGTTTGAGCTGGATATCCGTGTTTGTGGGAGGAAGAAGGAGTGTGTGGGTACAGGAATAAGTGGAGGAGCACCACAATGGGCCCACGAGGCAGGGGGCGCGCCTAGGGGGGTAGGGCGCGCCCCTGACCCTCGTGGCCAGGTGGATGCCCCCCCCCGTGCTGTGTTCTTGGTGCCAAATATTCTCAAATATTCTAGAAAAAATCATATTTAAATTTCAGGGCATTTGGAGAACTTTTATTTTAGAGGTATTTTTACATTGCACGGACAATTCAGATAACAGACAGAAAATACTATTTTTATTTTATTTAAAATAAATAACAGAAGGTTGTGCCTTTTAGTTTCATCCATCTCATTCTCATAAAAAGGAATCCACTAACAAGGTTGACCAAGTCTTGTTAACGAACTCATTCCGAATAACATGGAACCGGAGAAATTTCGAATAACACTATGTTACCTCAATGGGGATATGCACATCCCCAATAATAAGAATATCATATTTCTTCTTGACAGTAGGAAGAGGAAATTCAAAACCTCCAAATATAATCGATGGAATTTTTCCAATAGAGTTGATACTATGAACTTGAGGTTGTTTCCTCGGAAAGTGTACCATAGGCTCATTACCATTAACATGAGAAGTGACATTGCCTTTAGTGCAATCAACAACAGCCTCTGCAGTATTCAAAAAGGGTCTTCCAAGAATAATAGACATACTATCGTCCTCGGGAATATCAAGAATAACAAAGTCCATTAAAATAGTAACTTTTGCAACTACAACAGGCACATCCTCACAAATACCGACAGGTATAGCAGTTGATTTATCAGCCATTTGCAAAGATATTTCAGTAGGTGTCAAATTATACAAATCAAGTCTATGATATAAAGAGAGAGGCATAACACTAACACCGGCTCAGAGATCACATAAAGCCGTTTTAACATAGTTTCTTTTAGTGGAGCATGGTATAGTGTGTACTCCTGGATCTCCAAGTTTCTTTGGTATTCCACCTTTAAAAGTATAATTAGCAAGCACAGTGGAAATTTCAGCTTCCAGTATTTTTCTTTTATTAGTGACAATTTCTTTCATGTACTTAGCATAAGGATTCATTTTAAGCATATTAGTTAATCGCATACGCAAAAAGATAGGTCTAATCATTTCAGCGAAGCACTCAAAATCCTCATCATCCTTTTTCTTGGATGGTTTGGGAGGAAAAGGCATGGATTTCTGAACCCATGGTTCTCTTTCTTTACCATGTTTCCTAACAACAAAGTCTTTCTTATCATAACGTTGATTCTTTGATTGTGGGTTATCAAGATCAACAGTAGGTTCAATTTCTATATCATTATCATTACTAGGTTGAGCATCATCATGAACATTATTATTAACATTATCACTAGTTTCAGGTTCATTACCAGATTGTGTTTCAGCAACAGAAATAGAAATATCATTTGGATTCTCAGGTGGTTGATCAATAGGTTCACTAGAAGTATGCAAAGTCCTATCATTTTTCTTTTTCTTCCTTTTAGAAGGACCAGGTGCATCTATATTATTTCTCTGAGAATCTTGCTCAATTCTCTTAGGGTGGCCTTCAGGATACAAAGGTTCCTGAGTCATTCTACCAGTTCTAGTAGCCACTCTAACAGCATAATCATTATTCTTACTATTCAATTCATTAAGCAAATCATTTTGAGCTTTAAGTACTTGTTCTACTTGAGTGGTAACCATAGAAGCATGTTTACTAATAAGTTTAAGTTCTCCTTTAACATTAGCCATATAATCACCCAAGTGTTCAAGCATATTTGAATTGTATTTCAATTGTCTACCAAAATAAGCATTGAATTCTTCTTGCTTAACCATAAATTTATCAAACTCATCTAAGCATGGGCTAGCAAACTTAGTAAATGGGATTTCAGCTTTATCATATCTATAGAGAGAATTTACCTTTACTACCTGTGTCGGGTTATCAAGACCATGAATTTCTTCAATAGGTAATGGATTAAGATCATATGTTTCTTCAACAGGAGGTAAATTAAGACCGTGTATTTCTTCAATAGGAGGTAAATTCTTAACGTCTTCAGCTTTAATACCTTTTTCATTCATAGATTTCTTTGCCTCTTGCATATCTTCAGGACTGAGAAATACAACACCTCTCTTCTTCGGAGTTGGTTTAGGAATAGGCTTAGGAAGTGTCCAATTATTTCATTTGTCAACATATTATTCAATAGAATTTCAGCTTCATCCGGTGTTCTTTCCCTGAAAATAGAACCATCACAACTATCCAGGTAATCTCTGGAAGCATCGGTTAGTCCATTATAAAAGATATCAAGTATTTAATTTTTCTTAAGAGGATGACCAGGCAAAGCATTAAGTAATTGGAGAAGCCTCCCCCAAGCTTGTGGGAGACTCTCTTCTTCAATTTACAGAAAATTATATATATCCCTTAAAGCAGCTTGTTTCTTATGAGCAGGGAAATATTTAGCAGAGAAGTAATAAATCATATCCTGGGGACTACGCACACAACCAGGATCAAGAGAATTAAACCATATCTTAGCATCACCCTTTAATGAGAACGAAAATATTTGAAGGATATAAAAGTAGCGAGTTCTCTCATCATTAGTGAACAGGGTGGCTATATCATTTAATTTAGTAAGACGTGCCACAACAGTTTCAGATTCATAGCCATGAAAAGGATCAGATTCAACCAAAGTAATTCTATCAGGATCAACAGAGAATTCATAATCCTTATCAGTAACACAGATAGGTGAAGTAGCAAAAGCAGGGTCAGGTTTCATTCTAGCATTGAGATTGCTGCGTCCATTTAGCTAATAATTTCTTAAGATCACTTCTATTATTACAAGCAAGAATAGCTCTAGCAGATCCTTCATCCAGAACATAACCCTCAGGAACAACAGGCAATTCATAAGTATTAGGGGGAGAGTCTTCATCATCACTATCTTCAATATAATCAATTTCAATAATTTCATTCTCTCTAACCCTAGCAAGTTGTTCATCAAGAAATTCACCAAGTGGCACAGTATTATCAAGTGTAGAAGTAGTTTCATCATAAGTATCATGCATAGCAGAAGTGGCATCATCAATAACATGCGACATATCAGAACGAATAATAGAAGCAGGTTTAGGCGTTGCAAGCTTACTCAAAACAGAAGGTGAATCAAGTGCAGAGCTAGATGGCAGTTCCTTACTCCCCCTCGTAGTTGAGGGATAAATCTTGGTTTTTGGATCTCTCAAGTTCTTCATAATGATAAGCAGATATAAATCCCAAGTGACTCAAAGAATAGAGCTATGCTCCCCGGCAACGGTGCCAGAAAATAGTCTTGATAACCCACAAGTATAGGGGATCGCAACCGTTTTCGAGGGTAGAGTTGAGGGAGTTCTGGATTAGGGGGTCTCCGGACAGCCGGACTGTTGGACTATGAAGATACAAGATTGAAGACTTTGTCCCGTGTCCGGATGGGACTCTCCTTGGCGTGGAAGGCAAGCTAGGCAATACGGATATGTATATCTCCTCCTTTGTAACCGACCCTACGTAACTTTAACATCCCAAATTTTCAATTTGGAATGTTATACACTAGATCATCATTGCATATCATATTTTATTGCATTTTGGTTGATCCTAGAAATTCTACGCAACTCAAGGACCCTCGGAGAGAGTTGGGGATTTCGTTATTTTCATATTTGGGTTCTCTCAAATTTTGAAAATAGGATCATTTGATTTTATTTATTTTATCTTCAATTATTTCTATTAAAAAAATTATGAGAGAGGGAATAAAATGACTTTCCCAAAATAAAGAAATATTGAGGATTTAATAAAAAAATCAAATAAGATTTTATTTTGGTTTTATTCGCTATTTTATTTGAATTTAGGAAAAATAGCACGTTTTCAAAAATTGCATTTAGGGCCAAGAAAATGTTCATCCTATTCTAAATATTTTTTTAGATGGTTAAAATTTGTTTTGCCATTTTTAGATTTCCATTTATTTCTTTAGAATTTTTTTAGTCGCAGTGATATTGTTTTTTTTTAAAAGAGACCCCCCGTGCCTGACTGGGCCAAGGGCCCAGCCGAGCCAGGCCGGCCCAGCCGCCGCCTCCCGCCCGGGTCGGGACCGGAGTCCCGACCGTCGCCGCCGAGTCTGGGGAGGACACGCCTCCCGAGGCCGCCCCTTCCCCAAGTTGACCACCCCCTTTATAACCTGCTGGAGCCCCACACCGCCGCCGCCTCCCCACGCTGCCCACGCCGCCTGCTGCCGCCGCCGCATGTCGCAGCCGCCGCCTGCCGCCACCCGGAGCCGCCGCCCCGCCGCCCCGCACCACCCGCCGCCGCCCGGAGCCCCGCCGGAGCTTCGTCGGAGCCCCGAGCCGAGGTAGCCGCCGCCGGTTTTCTGAGAAAAACCATTTCGGTTTTTTAGAAAAACCTAGTTTTTGTTTTTTAAATAGATCGGTTTTTCTCCGGTTTATTTATTTAGCAAGCGTTCGCTCGTTCGTTCATTTTACCGAACGTGTTCATCGTTTAGTTCCATTTAACGAACGTTCGTTTGTTAACCTGTTCGTCGTTTTCCTTTTTCTCGGATTAAATCCGCGATTTTTCCGATCGCGATTTCTGATCCGATGTTCGTTTTAGTTTAACTTTTCGCTCGTTTATCGGAATCAGGCGATTCAAGCGCCTGGAGTTTCGCCTCGAAACCCTCTTTCCGTTTAACCAACTTAAACAAGTTTTTGCCTTAGTAAAAATTACCCTAGATCCAGATTAGTAAACGGAGCTTGTTTCTTTTGCCGTTTGTCTTTCGTTGCTTCGTTCGATTTGGTTCTTTTTGCCAACCGGAGTTCTTAAGTTGAACTTTCTAGTTAGATCTCTTATTCGAGTTTTACATGTGCATTAGCTGAGTACTTATTGTATGCTTGTTTGTTTGCGATAGAGTATCCGGAGTGCGCCGCTTGCTACTTCGAATCGCTAGGTTTCACGGATCATCAGCAAGGTAAGTAACACTTTGATCATACCTCCTATTACCCAGTTTTTTTGCATTAGATCAATCCTCACACATTGCATGATTAGGATCTAATTAAATTGTGGGTTTGGGAAGTAGTTGAGGTAGTACCTATTACCTGTTTATTATCAAACCTTTGGGAATTACTTCTACGTTTGCTTTTATGCCATGCTAAGCTAGTAGACGTGGATTGGGTGAGTGAAATCCATGACCGATGTGAGATTGATATTTTAAATGGTTTATCTAAGGTGGCAACTTAAATACACATCTGGGTGGATTGAGGCACCTGGGTATCCCAGCGATTGCCTGTTTTTCTTTTGGACCACCACCCAGGCTCAAAGGGATCATGAGATTATTCATACTAGAAACTTCCGTGTACAACCACAAGCTATTATGGGCTCTAGCATAGTTGACTAAGTCGTGCAAACTCTTACAGTGGTAGACTAGCAGATGTAGGGGATGTAGGTTGGTATGGTCTACCCGTTCGTAAGGTGCTAGCGCTTCTGAAAGACTATGCCTCGGTCATCCGTTTCTCAAACACCATGCAGTGCGAGAATCCTAACGGAGGAGATCGAGTCTTGTGGGGAAAAGTGTGCAAACCTCTGCAGAGTGTATAAACTAATCATGGTTAGCCTTGTCCTCGATTATGGACATCTTGAGTATCTAGTACCTGGAATATCATGTGAATCTCATCATGTTACTCTAATTAATTTTGTTGGGTTTTAATGATGATGCTTAATTGGGATTGAGAATGCTGTCAACCATTCTCAATGTTTAAGAACTACCATGATAGTTAAATAAAATTTATTCCTTTGCTATAGGGAAAAATTGGCTTTACGCAAAACTATAAGCATAGAGCTTTCCACCAGCCAAATATGCATGTAGAATAGCCTTATTCTTTTATTGCTCTCTATGTGTTATCTTGCCAGCATATTCCATGTGTTGACCCGTTTCGGGCTGCAACGTTCATGTTGCGGACTTTTCAGACGATGAGTAAGGTGCCTTTTAGGTCATGGTTCTATACTCAGTGATGCCATTGGAGTTGATGGACTCACTTATCTTCCAAACCTTCCGCTGTTATCATTATTAGATGGCCTTAAGCCATATTTACTGTAATAAGTTCTCTTTTGAGACACTCGATGTAATAAGTGTGTGATTGCTACTCTATTATAAATCCTTCAAGTACTATGTGGTGTTAGCATTACTGATCCAGGGATGACACCTAAGCACAGACATTGGACTGTTTGAGGTCTGGTCGCTACAAGATGGTATCAGAGCACACGCTAACTATAGGACACGACCACTAAGCTAAAGCCGTAGATTACTACTCTCTTCTCATTCTGACTCCTCATCTTTTCTACTCTTTTAGGATGGCGGATGCAAGGAACAAGTTCACGCAACCGTATGAAGATACACCCTTCGGACGTCATTTGAAGGAAGTCACTAGATATCTGAACATCGGAGTACCAAGCTTCACCGGGACCTACAACGTCAGTTTACCTGAAGAAGAGCACTGGATGATTCAAGTTCAAATTCCAGGAAGGACGTTCATGCCAGTCACTGAGCCCATAGAGTTTTCTTTTGATGCACCAACATGGAGTCTAGGAAAGAGCATGGCAGCTCACATCGCCATGGGATGCATTGGAGAAGTTTACCACAATGATCTCAAGGATACTATCTACCAGATTTGTGGGCACCGAGATGAGCACTGGGAGATGATCAGCACCAAGAAGGATAGATCAATTGCAGCTTTTATCCAGGAGTTAAACCAGCACATTCGACGTCAAGAGAACCAGATGTGCGCCGACATGATAGATCTGAAGAAGGCGAGGACAAGAATCAAGGAACTGGAGGAAGAACTCAAGGCTACACATGAAGATTATGAAGAGGAAATCGAAGTATTAGTGGAGAAGAATGATGATCTGATCAAGAAGATTGGAATATTTATGGGAGACCCTACACCAGTAGAGGAAGACGAAGAACCCAAGGAGATTCACCCGGAAGACTACATCATCATCGACGACACCGACTCAGATCCTGATGATAGCGATGATGACTATGTTGATGAAGCTGGAGCAGATATCATGGAGTCTACAACCGAAGAATATTTCTAGTAGACCACCCCATCAGTAGTAGTAGTCCACCATGTAAATATAGTAGTCCGAGCACTTTTGTGATAGTTAGATCAATTGTATGCCCTTGTTTGATTGAATGAAGTGAATTGTTTGCTTTTGCCTCATGTGCATATGGGTAGTGTTTTCTCTCTAGACCCCTCTCTACTCTTAAATCTCATCTTTTCTAAACCCTCAGATGCCTCCGAGACGTGACCCCGGATTTACCTTTCCACCGGAGCTCACCCAGTTGATCCAGCAGCAGAACACATTGATGCAGTTGCTAGTCCAGAATCAGAATCAGGGGAACAACAACAACAACCCACCACCACCACCACCTGTTGATCACTTAGCCCGTTTTCTTAGGCTGAATCCGCCGGTGTTTTCCAGCAGCACTGAGCCGATAGTGGTGGATGATTGGCTTCGCAAGACAGCAAGGGTGTTGACCACGACAGGATGCACAGATGCGGAAAAGGTGAAGTTTGCCGCACACCAGCTTGAAGGACCCGCAACATCATGGTGGGAGAATTTCACAGCCACTTTCCCTGTCGACACTGTCACATGGGACCAATTCCAGCAGGCTTTCCGTACTGCCCATGTTTCAGCAGGAGCTATGGCCATGAAGAAGCGAGAGTTTCGCAACTTGCGCCAAGGAGGACGGACAGTTGGCCAGTATGTGGAGGACTTTAGTAAGCTAGCACGTTATGCCCCTGATGACGTTGCTATGGATGCAGCTAAGTAGGAGAAGTTTCTGGAAGGACTGAATGATGAGCTGAGCATGCAGTTGATGGTAGCAACCTTCAACAACTACCAGGATTTGGTAGATCATGCTCTCATGATTGAAGGAAAGCAGCTGCAAATTGAGAACCGCAAGAGGAAGTATGGACAAGGGAAGTACAATTCAGGAGCTCAGCAGAAGCCATGTTTTACCCCTAGACCGAGAGGACATTTTCAGCATACCCATGGAGGAGGTAGCTCGCACAATCATAATGGCACCAAGAATGGTAATGAGAATGGAGGAAGCAATGGCCAAAACTATACCAATCCATCAACCCCGGCCAAGAGAGACCTGAGCCAAGTCACTTGCTTTAAATGCCAGAAGACCAGACATTATGCTAATGAATGTCCTGAAGCCCAGAATGGAAATGGCAATGGAACCTTTGGGAAGAAGACGAACCCTTTCAACAGGGGACAGGTGAACCACATAAATGTGGAGGAGGTTGAAGCCCAGCCCGATGTAGTAGTAGGTAAGTTTTTGGTTAAGTCATTTACTGCACTCGTTCTTTTTGATACTGGCGCATTGCATTCATACATATCAAGGGGATTTGTGGATAAGTATCAACTGCCAACCCAAGCCCTTAGGTCACCCATGTTAGTAACCTTGCCGGGAGCAGAGTATATGGCTAGTCTATGGTGTGACCGGTTACCATTAAGGATTGGTAACTACGTATTTCCCTCAGACCTAATAGTATTGGAATCTCAAGGATTGGATGTGATATTAGGCATGGATTGGTTATCGAAGTATGAAGGGAACATTGAATGTGCCAGTAAGTCAATTTTGCTTACCACCCTAGAAGGGAGAAGGATCAAGTATGTATCCCGGCATGTGACGAAAAGGACTCAAGTAAATTTCCTAACAGGAGTTGTGCAGGAGGAAGTACCAGTAGTGAAGGATTTCCCTTATGTATTTCCAGAAGAGTTGCCAGGCATGCCACCGGATAGAGATATTGAGTTTTTGATTGAGCTTTTTCCAGGCACAGGGCCAATATCTAAGAGACCATATAGGATGCCCGCAAAGGATTTGGAAGAGATTAAGAAGAAGATTAAGGAGTTACTGGATAAAGGTTATATTCGCCCAAGTTCTTCACCGTGGGGATCGCCGGTACTTCTAGTGGAGAAGAAGGATGGATCGTTAAGGATGGTTGTTGATTATCGAGGATTGAATGAAGTAACCATCAATAACAAGTACCCACTACCGATGATCAATGATCTGTTTGATCGATTGCAAGGAGCTAAGGTATTTTCCAAGATCGATCTGCGATCGGGATACCATTAGTTGAAGATTCGAGAACATGATATACCTAAACGGCTTTTACCACCAGGTATGGGCTGTATGAGTATACCGTTATGTCATTTGGTTTGACTAACACACCTGCATATTTTATGAACATGATGAACAAAGTGTTTATGGAGTTTTTGGATAAGTTCGTCGTGGTGTTCATTGATGATATCCTAGTTTACTCGAAGGATGAAGAGGAGCATAAGGAGCATTTGTGTTTGGTACTTGGTAAGCTCAGAGAACATCATTTATATGCCAAATTTAGCAAATGTGAGTTTTGGTTGAAGGAAGTTGGATTCCTCGGACACGTTATATCTGGAGAAGGTATAGCAGTAGATCCCACCAAGGTTGATACTGTGACAAATTGGGAAGCCCCAACAACAGTTGGAGAGATCTGGAGTTTTCTTGGACTCGCAGGATATTACCGGAGATTCATCGAAATTTTCTCGAAGATTGCAAAGCCTATGACGGAGTTGTTGAAGAAGGATACCAAGTTCATATGGACTGAGGAATGTGAGACTAGTTTCCAGGAGTTGAAGAAACGCTTGGTTACATCACCAGTGTTGATTTTGCCAGATCAGACCAAGGATTATGAGGTGTATTGCGACGCTTCACGTCGAGGACTTGGAGCAGTGCTTATGCAGGAAGGAAGAGTTGTTTCATATGCCTCATGACAACTTAAGCCTCATGAGTTGAATTATGCTATGCATGATTTGGAGTTAGCAGCCGTAGTGCATGCATTGAAAACCTGGAGACACTTTCTCATTGGAAATCATTGTGAGGTGTACACGGATCACAAGAGCCTGAAGTATATTTTCACGCAGAAGGAGTTGAATCTCAGACAAAGGAGATGGTTGGAACTCATCAAGGATTATGATATGAGATTACACTATCACCCTGGAAAGGCTAACGTAGTAGCTGACACGTTGAGCCGTAAAAGCCATGTCAACACTCTAATGTCGGGAGATTTACCAAGGGAGTTAGCCGAAAATCTTCGTGAGCTATGTTTAGAGATAGTCCCAAGAGGCTATCTAGCAGCATTGGAGATTCAGTCTACTTTGATGGATAAGATCAGAGAAGCTCAAAAGGCTGATAAGGAGATCACTTCTATTAAGGAGAAAATGAGCAAAGGAAAAGCTAAGGGATTTCGTGAGGATGAGCACGATACCTTATGGTTTGAAGATCGTGTTTATGTGCCCAACGACCTGGAGATCAGGAAGTTGATTCTGCAAGAGGCCCATGATTCACCATATTCGATTCACCCAGGAAATACCAGGATGTATTTGGATTTGAAAGATACGTTCTGGTGGACCGGAATGAAGAAGGATATTGTGGAATATGTAGCAGTTTGTGATGTATGTCAGAGAGTAAAGGCAGAGCATCAGAAGCCAGCAGGATTGCTACAACCATTGCCGATACCCGAATGGAAGTGGGATAAGCTAGGCATGGATTTTATTACAGGATTGCCTAGAACTTGTTCAGGCTATGACTCGATTTGGGTTGTAGTCGATCGTTTGACAAAGGTAGCTCACTTCATTCTAGTGAGGACTACCTACACTAGTGCCAAGTTAGCAAAGATATACATGACCAGAATCGTATGTCTGCATGGAGTTCCAAGGAGCATTGTATCAGATAGAGGAACCCAGTTTACCTCAAAGTTCTGGAATCAGTTGCATGAAACTTTGGGTACCAGGCTAGAGTTTAGTACAGCTTTTCATCCGCAAACAGATGGACAGACCAAGAGAGTCAATCAGATTTTGGAGGATATGCTGAGAGCTTGTGCGCTAGATTACGGATCTAGTTGGGACGACAATTTGCCATACGCAGAGTTCTCCTATAACAACAGTTATCAATCCAGTTTGAAGATGGCCCGTTTCGAAGCCTTGTACGGAAGGAGGTGCAGGACCCTGTTGTCGTGGGATGAAGTTGGGGACCATCAGTTGTTTGGACTAGATCTGATTAAGGAGTCTGAACAGAAAGTAAAATTGATTCGCGATAGGCTCAAGGTAGCCCAGTCCAGGCAGAAGAGCTACGCAGATTCTAAACGCAAGGAGACAGTTTACGAAGTCGGAGACCGAGTTTATCTTCGAGTATCTCCACTTCGAGGAGTTAAGCGCTTTGGAGTTAAGGGAAAGTTAGTGCCACATTTTGTAGGACCATACAAAGTTTTGGAACGTATGGGAGAAGTAGCCTACAAGTTGGAATTGCCCGAAGGATTGTCAGGAGTTCACGACGTGTTCCACGTTTCACAGTTGAAGAAGTGCCACGCGGAGATGGCTGATATACCGCTGAGAGATACAGTGCCGCTGGAAGCGATTCAGTTGGACATTGATTTGACCTACGAGGAGAAACCAGTCAAAATTCTTGAGTATGCCAGTCGAGTCACCCGCAACAAGGTTATTAAGTTTTGCAAAGTTCAGTGGAGCCACCACACGGAGGATGAAGCCACCTGGGAACAAGAGGAAGATCTGTTGAAGGACCACCCTCACCTATTTTCTAGCCAACCCGAATCTCGAGGGCGAGATTCATCTTAAGGGGGGTAGGTTTGTAACATCCCAAATTTTCAATTTGGAATGTTATACACTAGATCATCATTGCATATCATTTTTTATTGCATTTTGGTTGATCCTAGAAATTCTACACAACTCAAGGACCCTCGGAGAGAGTTGGGGATTTCGTTATTTTCATATTTGGGTTCTCTCAAATTTTGAAAATAGGATCATTTGATTTGATTTATTTTATCTTCAATTATTTCTATTAAAAATTATGAGAGAGGGAATAAAATGACTTTCCCAAAATAAAGAAATATTGAGGATTTAATAAAAAAATCAAATAAGATTTTATTTTGGTTTTATTCGCTACTTTATTTGAATTTAGGAAAAATTGCACATTTTAAAAAATTGCATTTAGGACCAAGAAAATGTTCATCCTGTTCTAAATATTTTTTTAGACGGTGAAAAATTGTTTTGGAATTTTTAGATTTTATTTATTTCTTTAGAATTTTTTTAGTCGCAGCGATATTGTTTAAAAAAAAGAGACCCCCCGCGCCCGACTGGGCCAAGGGCCCAGCCGAGCCAGGCCGGCCCAGCCGCCGCCGCCTCCCGCCCGGGTCGGGACCGGAGTCCCGACCGCCGCCGCCGCCGAGTCCGGGGAGGACACGCCTCCCGAGGCCGCCCCCTTCCCCAAGTTGACCCCCCCTTATAACCCGTCGGAGCCCCCCTGGAGCCCCACACTGTCGCCGCCTCCCACGCCGCCCGCACCGCACGCCGCAGCCGCCGCCTGCGACGCAGCCGCCACATGCCGCCGCCCGGAGCCGCCGCCCCGCCGCCCCGCACCACCCGCCGCCGCCCGGAGCCCTACCGGAGCTTCGCCGGAGCCCCAGCCAAGGTAGCCGCTGCCGGTTTTCTGAGAAAAACCGTTTCGGTTTTTTTAGAAAACCCTAGTTTTCGTTTTTTAAATAGATCGGTTTTTCTCCGGTTTATTTATTTAGCGAGCGTTCGCTCATTCGTTCGTTTTACCGAACGCGTTCATCGTTTAGTTCTAGTAAACGAACGTTCATTCGTTAACCTGTTTGTCGTTTTTCTTTTTCTCGGATTAAATCCGCGATTTTTTTGATCACGATTTCTGATCCGATGTTCGTTTTAGTTTAACTTTTCGCTCGTTTATCGGAATCAGGCGATTCAAGCGCCTGGAGTTTCGCCTCGAAACCATCTTTCCATTTAACCAACTTAAAAAGGTTGTTGCCTCAGTAAAAATTACCCTAGATCCAGATTAGTAAACAGAGCTTGTTTCTTTTGCCGTTTATCTTTTGTTTCTTTGTTCGATTTGGTTCTTTTTGCCAACCGGAGTTCTTAAGTTGAACTTTCTGGTTAGATCTCTTATTCGAGTTTTACCTGTGCATTAATTGAGTACTTATTGTATGCTTGTTTGTTTGCGATAGAGTATCCGGAGTGCGCCGCTTGCTACTTCGAATCGCTAGGTTTCACGGATCATCAGCAAGGCAAGTAACACTTGGATCATACCTCCTATTACCCAGTTTTTTTGCATTAGATCAATCCTCACACATTGCATGATTAGGATCTAATTAAATTGTGGGTTTGGGAAGTAGTTGAGGTAGTACATATTACCTGTTTATTATCAACCCTTTGGGAGTTACTTCTACATTTGCTTTTTATGCCATGCTAAGCTAGTAAACGTGGATTGGGTGAGTGAAATCCATGACTGATGTGAGATTGATATTTTAAATGGTTTATCTAAGGTGGCAACTTAAATACACATCTGGGTGGATTGAGGCACCTGGATATCCTAGCGATTGCCTGTTTTTCTTTTGGACCGCCACCCAGGCTCAAAGGGATCATGAGATTATTCATACTAGAAACTTCCGTGTGCAGCCACAAGCTATTATGGGCTTTAGCATAGTTGACTAAGTCGTGCGAACTCTTACAGTGGTAGACTAGCAGATGTAGGGGATGTAGGTTGGTACGGTCTACCCGTTCGTAAGGTGCTAGCGCTTCTGAGAGACTATGTCTCTCGGTCATCCGTTTCTCAAACACCATGCAGCGCGAGAATCCTAACGGAGGAGATCGAGTCTTGTGGGCAAAAGTGCGCAAACCTCTGCAGAGTCTATAAACTAATCATGGTTATCCGTGTCCCCGGTTATGGACATCTTGAGTATCTAGTACCTGGATTATCATGTGAATCTCATCGTGTTACTCTAATTAATTTTGTTGGGTTTTAATGATGATGCTTAATTGGGATTGAGAATGATGTCAACCATTCTCAATGTTTAACAACTACCATCATAGTTAAATAAAATTTATTCCTTTGCTGTAGGGAAAAATTGGCTTTATGCAAAACTGTAACCGTAGAGCTTTCCACCAACCAAATATGCATGTAGAATAGCCTTATTCTTTTATTGCTCTCTATGTGTTACCTTGCCAGCATATTCCATGTGCTGACCCGTTTCGGGCTGCAACGTTCATGTTGCAGACTTTTCAGACGATGAGTAAGGTGCCTTTTAGGTCGTGGTTCTATACTCAGTGATGCCGTTGGAGTTGATGGACTCACTTATCTTCCAAGCCTTTCGCTGTTATCGTTATTAGATGGCCTTAAGCCATATTTATTGTAATAAGTTCTCTTTTGAGACACTCGATGTAATAAGTGTGTGATTGCTACTCTGTTATAAATTCTTCAAGTACTATGTGGTGTCAGCATTACTGATCCATGGATGACACCTGAGCACAGAGATTGGACCGTTTGAGGTCTGGTCGCTACAGTAACCCTAGCCCCCTCCAGTGTCTATATAAACCGGAGGGTTTTAGTCCGTAGTTCAACATACAATCATACCATAGGCTAGCTTCTAGGGTTTAGCCTCTCCGATCTCGTGGTAGATCAACTCTTGTACTACTCATATTATCAAGAATAATCAAGCAGGACGTAGGGTTTTACCTCCATCAAGAGGGCCAGAACCTGGGTAAAACATCGTGTCCCCTGCCTCCTATTACCATCCGCCTTAGACGCATAGTTCGGGACCCCCTACCCGAGATCCGCCGGTTTTGACACCGACATTGGTGCTTTCATTGAGAATTCCTCGGTGTCGTCGCCGTTAGGCTTGATGGCTCCTAAGATGATCGATAGCGATGTAGTCCAGGGTGAGACTTTTCTCCCCGGACAGATCTTTGTGTTCGGCGGCTTCGCACTACGGTCCAACTCGCTTGGCCATCTGGAGCAGATCGAGAGTTACACCCCTGGCCACCAGGTCAGGTTTGGAAGCTTAAACTACAAGGCCGATATCCGCGGAGACTTGATCTTCGACGGATTCGAGCCCCTGCTTAGCGTGCCACACGGTCACGATGAGCATGATTTAGCTCTGCCATCGGACAATGTCCAGGAGATCGCGCCGGCAACCGCTCCGACCATCAATTCGGAACTAGTTGCGCTATCCATGGACGGGTGGATAGACCCCGCCACGGAGGCCGCATCCTCAGCGGCGATCGAGCCGAATATCGACCTTACCCTTCATGAGAGCCGTGACGCCACACTGCCGGATCCTTCCCCGGCCACGGACTCCGAACCGCCTACGCCCGTGCCTATCGAATCCAACTAGGCACCGATCATGGAGTTTACCTCCGCGGATATCATTTAGCACTCGCCCGTTGGCGACATACTGAACTCATTAAGGTCTCTCTCCTTGTCAGGAGAGTCCTGGCCGAACTATGTCCGGCAGGATTGGGGGCCGGATGATGAAGAAATTCGCCGCCCACCCACCACCCACTTAGTAGCCACTGTCGATGATTTGACAGACATGCTCGACCTCGACTCCGAAGACATCGACGGTATGGACGACGATGCAGGAGACGAACAGGAACCACTGCCCCCCGGGGCACTTGACGCCCACTTCATCATATGATGTATACATGGTGGACACACCCAAAGAAAACGACGACGAGGAACAGAAGGATGCGACGAAGGGTTGTTCCCTTGAGAAGCAGTCAAAGCGATGGCGTAAGCACCGCTCCAAACCCCGCCTTGGCAGAAACAACGGTCATATAGACCCAGCGACAGAGCAGGGTGAACCATCGCCTGACCAGGGCAACATGGAGAATCAAACCGAACAACCCGACTCCGTCGAAGATAACAGTCTGGACGATATCACACAGGACAGACGCCCGGAGCAACAGAATGCCCATCAAAGGCTTGTTGCCACCGCGAGGAGTCTGAAAAAGCAGAAGCAAAGGCTCAGGGCTACGCAAGACACACTCAGAATCAGATGGAGTGAAGTACTCAACACTGCAGCGAAGTACGGCGGTAATCGCCACACCAAGAGCTACCCGAAGCAAAAGTTGCCACCCGAATTCGACGAGGAGGCCTTAGATCCCCCGCAATTAGAAAACAAAATGGCCATCCGGTCGGATAGACGACCTCGTGGCCAATATAGAGCGGCAAACGACGCCGCACATAAGCCAGTACGTGATCCACGCGAGGGCTCGCATCAAAAGGACGACGCAACAAGATCCATATATGGGCCACGCAAGCGCGCTCCAGTATGCAATTCAACACAACAAACATCTGAACACCATGGTACACCCAAATACAGGGGTGCCGCACACCCCCTATGTTTCACTGGTGAGGTGCTGGACCATGAATTTCCAGAGGGATTCAAACCCGTAAACATAGAGGCGTACGACGGAACAACAGACCCCGGGGTCTGGATTGAGGACTATATCCTCCATATCCACATGGCTCGAGGAGATGATCTCCACACCATCAAGTACTTACCCCTCAAGCTCAAAGGGCCAACTCGGCACTGGCTTAAAAGCCTCCCCGAAAACTCCATTGGAAGCTGGGAAGAGCTCGAAGACGCCTTTCGGGCAAATTTTCAAGGGACCTATTTCCGACCACCGGATGCAGACGATTTAAGTCATATAACTCAACAGCCTGGAGAGTCAGCCCGAAAGCTTTGGAACAGGTTCCTCACCAAGAAGAACCAAATAGTAGACTGTCCGGATGCCGAAGCCTTAGCAGCTTTCAAGCACAGCGTTCGAGACGAATGGCTCGCCAGACACCTCGGCCAAGGAAAGCCGAGAACAATGGCAGCATTAACAAGCCTCATGACCCGCTTTTGCGTGGGCGAGGACAGCTGGTTAGCCCGCTGTAGCACCAGTGACCCAAGTACATCCAAACTCAGGGATGGAAACGGGAAATCAAGACGCATCAAAAACAAGCGCCGGAATAAAGAAGACAGCCCGAAGAGCACGGCGGTAAACGCCGGATTCAGAAGCTCCCGGCCTGGTCAGCAAAAGCCGCCCTCCAAAGGCAACAGAGACGAACTGTCTAGCCTAAACAAGATTCTGGACCAAATATGTCAGATCCATAGTACCCCCGACAAACCTACAATTCATTCCCATAGAGAATGTTGGGTCTTCAAGCAGTCCGGCAAGCTCAACCCCGGACATAAGGGGCAGGATACACCAAGCGAAGACGAGGACGAGCCTCGCAAACAAAGCACTGGGGAACAGAAGAAAATCTCACCAGAAGTCAAAACAGTCAATGTGTTACACGTAATAAAGGGGAGAAACAAAGCGGCACTCCCAGAGACACATGCCCCAGGGCCTATCACCGTGGAATTCTGCCACTGGTCGTCCCAACCGATCACTTTTGACCATCGGGATTACTCAGCAAGTGTCCGGCGTGCAGGATGGGCTGCCTTGGTATTAGACCCAATAATTCATGGATACCACTTCACACGAGTTCTGATGGACGGCGGCAGCAGTTTAAACCTGATATATCAGGACAAAGTATGCAACATGGGGATAGACCAAGCAAAAATTAGCCATAGCAATACTACCTTTAAAGGAGTAATGCCAGGCCCAGAAGCCCATTGCATGGGCTCCCTACTACTAGAGGTTATATTCGGCTTTCCCAATAACTTCGGCAGCGAAAAGTTAACCTTCCACATTGCTTCGTTCCAATGTGGCTATCAAACTCTACTCGGACGCGAAGCTTTCGCTCGCTTTAACGCAATACTACATTACGCTTCTCTTATGCTTAAGATGCCCGGTCCACGCGGCATCATTACAGTAAATGGAAATATTGAGCACTCCTTGCGCGCGGAAGACCGTGCGGCTGCCTCGGCAACCGCACGCTAAACAGCCTCACCAACTGAAGCATCTGACAGGTCGTTAAGACTACAGACACGGTTAGACGAGTCTGGCGCAGTTATATGTAATTGATACAGGATTGATGGCTATACCCCTATTACAATACAAGGGGCTCAATGCGCGTAAATAAGTGGCAATTAGGCTCAACTTTACTCATCTTGAACTGTACATATTTTCTATAGTACAACCTAACTTTTTGCACGACAACTTTTCAACTAAGTTCCTCTCTTTTACAGATGAACATCGTGCTACACCCATCCAGGATACGGCACAACGGAGACACAGGCGCAGACGTGCAGCAGGGACCCGTTCCAAGGATTCTTTTTAGATTAAGACCTTGCGTAAACCTTTTTTTACTGTCTCTTGTTGATACACATCCCCCCGATTCTCAGTACAATGGAGAAGGATGCTGACGTATTGGCATGTGGCCATGTCAGAATATTGCACGTACCTGGACACCAGGGGCTTATTACAAAGGGCACTGTTTAGGCCCGGTTTACACCATAAAGACCGAATACCTTAGGGAGTGTTTGGCGTCGCGAGTTTGGCCTTATATGCATCAGCTCCGAATCATGTCTTTGGTCAAATGTTGGGTTTGCCCGGCTCCTATGTTTTGCTGCCTTACGTTCCGCTCTATCGGCTAAGGCGGCACCAGGAGAACTACTGCGATTGTGCCCTGGTTCATCCGGACGAGCACCTCAGTAGAGAAAGCCGAAAACAGACTGTCATGATATAGCGTGAGACTAGTCAACCACTCGATGACCTATCGGAATCTTCGGGATTCCTCCGACTTAACGAAGGGTCGTTTCCCGGCCAGGCATGTACGCACCCTGAATTCGGATGAGTGCAGAGCCACCAGGGGCTATATAGTAGCCCCACTGTCAAACTCCTCTGGCTAAGTGAAAGTGTTAAAGCATTATAGTTCGGTTGCCTAGTTCGCTGCACTATCACCTCCTTAATGGACCAAGACATTGGATCAAGTGTGAACACACGTCTTCTGTGAACACCCCCGCATTATATGCGTGGGGGCTGAAGCCGACGACTGCAATCTTTCAGGTTATATACATATATACATAAACGGCCGCACAAGAGGCATCACAATACTTTCGGGCAAAAGTATAAATAGAGCCTTGATAAACTTAATAAAACATTGTTTTTACAATGGGAATACATGTCATTCAAACATAATATTCTTCGAGCACTGGGCCTCTATCGAACGAGCGCCTTCAAGAACTTCTTCAAAATAGTGCTCGGCAGCCACTCGGCCTATGGCCGAACCCTGCGCCGCGATAGTGGTGGCATACATCTTCGCCCAGTATGTTTTGACACGGGCAAGGGCCATCCGCGAGCCTTCTATGCACGCCGACGTCTTCATCGCATTAATGCGCGACACCGCACCAAGGAACTGCTGCACCAAACTAAAATAGTTGTTCGGCTTTGGCCTTTCCGGCCACAGATGATCCACAACAGACCTCATGGCGAGTCCGGACAATCTATTCAGCTCGGCCCATTCGGCAAGCCAATCAGCCAATGGAAGCGGACGCTGTGGAACATTAAATTGTGACCAGAATAGCTTGTCCACTTCACGATCTGTTTGATCTCAGAAGTATTCGGCCGCATCGACAGCACTCGCCGCCAAGTCCAGATATGCGTCCGCCGAACTCCACAGCCGGTCCAGAGGGGCATACTGAGGATCTCCAAACTTCCCCCATAGCATGAAGGGTTTCCCAACCGTGATATCCCCGGCTTGATGCAGCTCCTTCTTCGCTCTCATCACAGAGCGGGTGTCTTTGGTCACCATCGTGGCCTTTTCCAGGTCCGTCGCCTTCGCCCAATTTTCTTCTTCAAGAAGCTGGCAACGGTCGGTAGTGTCTTTTAACTTTACAACCATCTTGGCCATTTTATCTTTGCTCTCGCAATGCGCGGCCTTTTCGTCTCTTAACTCTTCGGCCACCTTTAAAGCGGCAGCATTACTACTCCTTACTTGCTCCTTGGCTCGGGCAACCTCCGCCCGAAGGGCCTCCATGGTGGCAGCTCCATCTGCAGTCACAACATATTAAAGATACCGGCATCATGCTGCTCTTATTATGTGACGATCACCAGAAAAATCACTCACCCTGTGCCTTGTCAAGCTGCTTGTTGACAAGCACTATGTGGGCATCTGCCGCATCCAGTTGCCGCTTTAGTCCGGCAAACACAACAATCCGGCTAGCCACCAGAGCTTCAACCACCTGCACATAAAGGCGGTCTGGTCATTACCTGGGACTACGATCCTCTATTTGCCGCCGTTCCCGACGACAACCAGAGTCTCAGGGGCTACTATCTACACAGGGCACACCTTAAAATGTGCGGCACTGTCTAAAATGTACATCATTTCACGTACCTCAAAACCGGTCAGTAGACTCATAAAGGCTTCATGCAACTCGCTTTCGGCGAACGAAATCCTTTCAAGCACCATACTCATCAACGTACGGTGCTCTTCTGAGATAGTCGCTCGCTCTAGCAGATCCCTCAATACGTCCGACCGCATACCAGACGGTGCCGGACACTTTTGGTTGCTCTCTTCAAGAGCCGGATACTGGGGACTTTAGGTGGCCATAGGATTGTCTTCTGGCCCCGCCGGATCTGGAGAGACCCTCCGCGACAACACTTCAAGGTCACCCGCTTCTTGAGCTGGGGAGTCCGGGGGAGGCGTTTCGCTCTCCATCATCTCCGGAAGAAGATCCCCCAAAGACGAGCTCTGCTGAGAAGGGCTAAGATCTGAACTGCAAGATAAATGCTTCGGTTATTTTCCTCACAAGTAAGGTAGGATATTTTCACTATTAAGTACTTTTGGATTACTTATAGCTTGTTAGAGGGCTAATCCCCGCACGGACATTGTGCGGCTAGAGCACCCTCCGAGGCAGGATCCTCTGGTGGAGATTTATTCTCCCATTTGGAAACCTTGGTTTCTGGATCTTCAGAGGTAGTCCTCTTCCTTCCCCGGGGCGAGAGAATGTCAGATTCTTCCCCTGGGTTGTCCTCCCTCATGGAGACGCTCATTCCCTCGGTTGGAATAGGTAGCGGTGGAGGCTCGCTTCGCCCTCTTTATTCCCCCCTTCATCTTCCTTCGAGGGCACCAGGCAAGGTGCTGGATCGAGCATCTTTTCCAGCACCGGATTGTCCAAGCCTTCAAGAAGGGGGGCCGAACACCGGATCATCTTCGCTTTTGTTATCCAGTCCTGGTCAAAGAGAGATTCTTCAGAATGATGTCATGATAAAGAAAAGGACAGTGTGTACGGCCATGGGATTACTTACTCTGGCCGCGGTGCGGTTGCTGCTCAGGCCCACATCCTCGGTAGTGTCCGGGCACTCTATTTGGGGTCTGAAGAATGATTTGTACATCTCCTCATGCGTCAGGCCGAGGAAATTCTGAATAGTGCGCGGTCCTTCCGGGTTGAATTCCCACATGCGGAGGGGCCGGCGTTTGCAAGGCTGGACTCGACGAACCAGCATGACTTGCATCACCATAACTAGACTGAAATCTCCCTCGAAGAGACCTCGGATGCGGCTCTGCAGTATGGGCACGTCCTTAGCTGGGCCCCAGCTCAGCCCCCTGCTAATCCATGACATCAATTGTGGTGGATGGCCCGAGCGGAAGGTGGGGGCGGCTACCCACTTGGCACTTCGGGGAGCTGTGACGTAAAACCACTCCCGTTGACATAGTCCGGACACCTCTGGAAAGGAGCCCTTCGGCCATGGAGCGCCAGCAATTTTGCTTATTAGAGCACCTCCGCACGTTGCATACTGCCCCTCGACCATCTTCGGCTTCACATCAAAGGTCTTGAGCCATAGGCCGAAGTGAGGGGTAATGCGGAGGAAGGCCTCACAAACGACAATAAATGACGAGATGTGAAGGAGGGAATCCGGGGCTAGGTTGTGAAAATCCAGCCCATAATAGAACATAAGACCCCTAACAAAAGGATCCAGAGCGAGGCCTAGTCCTCGGAGGAAGTGGGAGAAGAACACAACACTCTCGTTGGGTTCGGGAGTAGGGATGACCTGCCCTCGGGCGAGCAGCCTATGCGAAATATCGGCGGTCAGGTATCTGGCCTCCCTCAACTTCTTGATATCCTCCTCCGTGACGGATGAAGGCATCCACCGGCCTTGAAGGCTGGATCCAGACATGATTGAAGGTCCGAAGCACCTGACCTGGGCTTTGGGTGTTAGAACTCGAGGCGGGGGAAGGATTCGATTGAGCACGGGAGGGAAGAAGTAAAAGCCTTGTCCCTTTATAAAGAGGGCGAATATCAAGCGTCCTCCTCATGACCGTTTGGGACTTGCCTAAAATCTAGGAGTCCCAGGCACAGTTGGGTTACCCACATCCGTATTAATGAGAATCCCGTAATAAGGGGAACACGATCTATGCTTTGACAAGACGTGTCAAGAAACCGCCTCGCGTTATGTGCGGGGCTGGTTAAGGAAAAACGGTTCGAATAATTACCGGGCCATGGCATGATGTCATGCTGCCAAAATGTGTCAGCAGATTGGATTTGTGGAAATATTATTCTCACTATGGTGGTATGTGGAACTTATTTTGCAGGGTCGGACACTATCCTTGTATTCAAACTCTTCTGTGGTGTATTCGGAGGAAGAACCCACCTTGCAATGCCGAAGACAACACTGCGCGCCAGACTCATCGTCATTGAAGCCTGGTTCAGGGGCTACTGAGGGAGTCCTGGATTAGGGGGTCTCCGGACAGCCGGACTATATCCTTTGGCCGGACTCTTGGACTATGAAGATACAAGATTGAAGACTTCGCCCCGTGTTCGGATGGGACTCTCCTTGGAGTGGAAAGCAAGCTAGGCAATACGGATATGTATATCTCCTCCTTTGTAACCGAACTTGTGTAACCCTAGCCCCCTCCGGTGTCTATATAAACTGGAGGGTTTTAGTCCATAGGACAACATACAATCATACCATAGGCTAGCTTATAGGGTTTAGCCTCTCCGATCTTGTGGTAGATCAACTCTTGTACTACTCATATTATCAAGAATAATCAAGCAGGACGTAGAGTTTTACCTCCACCAAGAGGGCCCGAACCTGGGTAAAACATCGTGTCCCCTGCCTCCTGTTACCATCCACCTTAGACGCACAGTTCGGGACCCCCCACCCGAGATTCGCCAGTTTTGACACCGACAAGAGTATTCAACCCAAATTTATTGATTCGACACAAGGGGAGCCAAAGAATATTCTCAAGTATTAGCAGCTGAGTTGTCAATTCAACCACACCTGGAATCTTAATATCTGCAACAAGGTATTTAGTAGAAAAGTAATATGATAGTAGTGGTAACAGTAGCAAAAGGTAATGATAGCAAAAGTAATGTTTTTGGTATTTTGTAGTGATGATAGCAATAGCAACGAAAAAGTAAATAAGCGAAGAACAATATATGGAAAGCTTGTAGGCAATGGATCTGTGATGGAGAATTACGCCGGATGCGGTTCATCATGTAACAGTCATAACCTAGGGTGACACAGAACTAGCTCCAACTCATCAATGTAATGTAGGCATGTATTTAGAATATAGTCATACGTGCTTATGGAAAAGAACTTGCATGACATCTTTTGTCCTACCCTCCCATGGCAGCGGGGTCCTAATGGAAACTAAGGGATATTAAGGCCTCCTTTTAATAGAGTACCAGACCAAAGCATTAAAACATAGTGAATACATGAACTCCTCAAACTATGGTCATCACCGGTAAGTATCCCGATTATTGTCACTTCGGGGTTAACGGATCATAACACATAATAGGTGACTATTGACTTGCAAGATAGGATCAAGAACTCTCATATATTGATGAAAACATAATAGGTTCAGATCTGAAATCATGGCACTCGGGCCCTAGTGACAAGCATTAAGCATAGCAAAGTCATAGCAACATCAATCTTAGAACATAGTGGATACTAGGGATCAAACCCTAACAAAACTAACTCAATTAAATGATAAATCTCATCCAACCCATCACCGTCCAGCAAGCCTACGATGGAATTACTCACGCACGGCGGTGAGCATCATGAAATTGGTGATGGAGGAAGGTTGATGATGATGGCGATGGATTCCCCTCTCCGGAGCCCCGAACGGACTCCAGATCAGCCCTCCCGAGAGGTTTTAGGGCTTGGCGGCGGCTCCGTATCGTAAAACACGATGAATCCTTCTTCTTTATTTTTTCTCCCCGAAACCAAATTTATAGAGTTGGAGTTGAGGTTGGTGGAGCTCCGGGGGGCCCATGAGGTAGGGGCGTGCCCTAGGGGGGCAGGCACGCCCCCACCCTCGTGGACAACTGGTGGGCCCCCTGGTCTTCATCTTTTGCAAGGATTTTTTATTATTTCCAAATAGACGTTCCGTGAAGTTTCAGGTCATTCCGAGAACTTTTGTTTCTACACATAAATAACACCATGGCAATTCTGCTGAAAACAACGTCAGTCCGGGTTAGTTCCATTCAAATCATGCAAGTTAGAGTCCAAAACAAGGGCAAAAGTGTTTGGAAAAGTAGATACGATGGAGACATATCAGGTGCTCTCCAGGGAAGGGTTGCACAAGCTCTCACCCATGTGGGAGGGCCCGTTCAGGGTCGTCCATGTCTCCAGGCCTGGCGCCGCGCGCCTGGAGACGTAGGACGGGATACCTATCCAGAATGCCTGGGACATCCAGCACCTCCGGAGGTTCTACCCTTGAAGCAAGGCCCAGAGCCTATGAAGAAGGCCCGGTGCCTGTGAAGAATCGCCGCCCGTGACACTCTCACGTAATAATGAGTGGGGTTGTACACGGCCCGGAGTCTCAGGAGCGCCGGCCTCAGGCCCTGGGGCTCCCTCCCATTCCTAGTGGTAGCAGTTATCTCCGCGCTAGTGAGAAGACTTGAAGACTAGATTAGGTGCCGGACGCGGCTTTTCATTTGCTTTTCGTAGTTGGCTCGCTTTTCCTTAATCGAAGTTTGCCTTTGGTGTTCCTTGCTGATTCGATTTCCTCGCCTCTTACCGCATTTTCTGGCTTTGGTTCCTCGTGTTCTCTCTCTCTCGCATACCTCATGAGTGGTGCTAGGCAGGTGCCCTCACGAGCTTTTTTCTTCTCTCTGCCTCCTCGCGAGCCACCCTTGTTCGAGCCCGAAAGCTGGTGCATCTCTCCTAATCCATGCCCCACGGGTACCGCGATACAAGGCGCCGGGTCAAGGCTTGGGTGAATGGCAAATCTCTTGGCAAAACTCCCTAACGAATTTTTTCGCACTTCCTGAGCAATCGCAGACCACAAGGTCAGGATGGACACGAGGAAGTAAACACCTCGTGAGGAGGAGGGCACCCCGAATGCACCAGGCTAAGTTATCGTTGCGCAAAATAGCTGCACATCACTGAAACAACAAGCGTAGAATAACAGATAATAAGTTATGGTTCGATACATGCCCCTCCGGGCCCATGCTGACTTCATTCCGATACAGGAAGGGAAAGGGGAACATAACAAGAGCGGCGCTCGCCCCTGCAGCAGCCGATGGGGGCAGGGCCTTGGCGACGTCCTGGGTCTAGTCGTACCCCTCCTCGCGCTTCATCGGTGCGCGGCGACAAGACGACCCGCTACCACCTTTGAAGCAGGCGCCGCGGCGTGGCGGTTGATCAGGACCGCCGATGCTGGAACTGTCGCCATGGGAGGAGCCATCATAGCCAGACAAGGCACGACCGGCGGGTTCATCCTCCTCCTCGCCCCGACCATCGCCAAGGCCGAGCACCTCCTCATCGTCGTTCACCTCGGGGCCGCATCCGACGCGTGCAACCGTCTTCCCCAAACACCCTCATGAAGAGGGTCGCATCGCCGTCGAACTTGAAGTGGAGGGTGCACCGCCTACCCAGGCTGCGCGTGCGGGCGAACGTCTGCCAACCACGGGCCAGAGCAATGTTGCCCGCGAAGGAGACCTCGACCGCGAGCCAAGAAGCTCGGCTGCAGCAACCGTCTTCCTACAGCCAGAGCCCGCCTGGACCGGAGGCTGGCAGCTCGTCGGCAAAGAAGCAGGGGAGCTGGAGCCAGCTGCCGGCCGAATCCTCCGACCAGACAACAAACTCCAGCAGCACCTCTGATGCTTGGAACCGCGGTCGGGGAGGTCGCGCAACCACGGCGCATCTCCTCTCATCGACATGACTGCCACGACCAGAGCGACTCCTGCCGCGCCCTGCGGCGCCACCCCAAGAGCTGGGGGCCACGGCGGGGGTCGCGGCATGCTTGCGGGGACGGACACGTCGTCGCTTGGGCGCCGAGGAGCCTTGCCCTTCTCCGCGGCGGAGAACCTCTTTGGCAGCGCCATTGCTGTTAGTGGCGGAACAAGAAGGAAGAAGCAAGTGAACCAAGAAGAGATGGCCGACGGGGGCTCCACCTCCGCTCCCCATTTATAGCAGAAGAAGGCCAACTAGCATCTCCACGATCATAGGTAATGATGATTTTCCTTGCATGTCGCAGAGACTTGTCAAGTCGGGCAGTTGCCGAGGCGGCATGGGGAAGCGGAGACACCCACGACCAATCAAATGCCACGCGTCAACCGAGGCCGTAGGCTTTTGGGGCCCGCGGCACTCCGCGCTTGACCCTTTGGCTAAGGCAAGCCTGAGCGCGCCTTGGGCCCAAGGGCTACTGTCGGCGTTCTGGGAACGGGGGTCCCCAGGCTTGCCTGCCTGCGGCCCATGGCGTGGCTGTGCTGGCGGGTCTGTACGGCCCATCATCATCAACAAGGCTTTCAAGACCCTCGCGAGGGGCCAAGCCTCACGAGGCGGATGACGCAAGACCTCCTCAGGAGCGGCCTCACCAGGCTGCCTCATGAGAAGCGGAGATATCAAGGCAGGGCGAACCTCGCGAGGCTCACATGACGTGAGCTATGACGATCGACACCAGGCAGGCGCCAGGCAGGCGCCAGCGTGCGCATCGTCCTTGTTTCCTCTTTGGTGCCAAGGGGGGCAAGTGCAGGCACGGAGTACCGAGGCATCAGGCAAAGGTTTCCATATCGGTGCAACAGGACCAAGACCAGAAGGACGGCGGGACGGAGGTCACCATGGAGCCCAGGATGGCGTCTCCACCAGAACCTTTGGCAAGCGAAGACCACCTTTTGTCAGGATAGCTTATACTAGCTATCCCCTTTCAAGTTGGCCACCGTTGTTGGCTCCCTTCCCGCTCAATATTTGGGGAGAGGATCAGGGCCTATATAAGTAGGACTAGCCACCACCGTAGGGGGGACGGATTAAGAGGCATCTCACCCTGACCCTTAGCCACACCAAGCACAAGAACACCTCAACCTCAGGAGGCTGTTCTTCCCCTTGTATTGTTCATCATCAACCCAAGAGGCAATCCACCACCACCACACTAGAGTAGGGTATTACACCACAACAGTGGCCCGAACCAGTATAAACCTTGTGTCTTTGTGTTGCGAGTGCGTCGACTTCATCCGCGAGACCTTAGCGAGCTAGGGCGTAGATCGATAGGAGGTAAAGAACTTCACGTGCACCCCAGAGTTCGAACCTCAAGGGTTTGCCGGAACCCGTGATCCGATAGTATTCTCTGATCAATAGAGCGAATTTCAGGGTATCTTGTAATAACAAGATTAACGGGGAATGATTGTATGAACGACAAGTGTGTGTCATTATCCATATGGGTATACCGGTAATATGAAATTGAAAAAGGCAGAGGGTACAAGGGTGTCGAGAAGCATCGAAGAGTCTCTTCAAAATCTTTTGGGCAGCAGGTGATCATCTATAGTAAGGGGCTCTCCGACAGGAAGTGGTTATGAGATCATAGAGTTAGAATTAGTAAAAATCATTTCACCCGAATAGAAGAGAGTTCAGAGTCCTAGAGTATAAACAGGGAATAAAAGATCCTAATACCACCCAATGGCAATGTGGGCCCATGGGACGCACAGCCAAGTTAGTAAAACAATTTTCATCGACTAGACTCAACTTCGGCCAAGGAGTGTGGAAGGGGGATTCCTACAGGCAGTCGGCTCTGATACCAACTTGTGACGCCCCCGATTTGACCGTACACTAATCATACACGCAAATCTGTACGATCAAGATCAAGGAGTCACGGGAAGATATCACAACACAACTCTAGACACAAACTAAAATAATACAAGCTTTATATTACAAGCCATGGGCCTCGAGGGCTCGAATACATCAGCTCGAATACAGACAAGTCAGCGGAAGCAACAATATCTGAGTACAGACATAAGTTAAACAAGTTTGCCTTAAGAAGGCTAGCACAAAAGTAGCAACGATCGAAAAGACGAGGCCTCCTGCCTGGGACCTCCTAACTACTCCTCGAAGCCGAACTCCATGTAGAATCATCCTCGGGATCCTCTGGCTTCTGGACTCCATCATCTGGTTGCAACATCCGAGAAGAAAATGAAAGGGGAAAAGAGGGAGCAAAGCAACCGTGAGTACTCATCCAAAGTACTCAGAAGCAAGGATCTACAACTACATATGCATTGGTATCAATGAAATGGATAGTATTTGTGGACTGAACTGCAGAATGCCAGAATAAGAGGGGGATAGCTAGTCCTATTGAAGACTACGCTTCTAGAAGCCTCCATCTTGAAGCATATAGAAGAGAGTAGATGGTAAGTTCACCAAGTAACATTGTATAGCATAAATCGTACCTGGTGATCCTCTCCTCATCGCCTTGTGAGAGAGTGATCACCGGTTGTATCTGGCAGTTGAGAGGGTGTGTTTTATTAAGTATCCGGTTCTAGTTGTCATAAGGTCGAGGTACAACTCCGGGTCGTCCTTTTACCGAGGGACACGGCTATTCGAATAGATAAACTTCCTTCCAGGGGTGCACCACATTTCGCAACACGCTCGATCCCCTTTGGCCGGACACACTTTCCTGGGTCATGCCCGGCCTCAGAAGATCAACACGTCACAACCCTACCTAGGCACAACAGAGTGGTCAGCACGCCGGTCTAAATCTTATGCACGCAGGGGTCTGGGCCCATCGCCCATTGCACACCTGCATGTTGCATACGCGGCCGATGAGCAGACCTAGCAACCTCCATTACAAAGGAAGTTGCGTTACGCGGTCCAACCCGGCACGCGTCGCTCAGTCGCTGACGTCACGAAGGCTTCGACTGATACAACAACTCAGATCAAATACCAAGATCTTGTTAAGCGTGTTATTTGGAAGTAACCGCGGACGCGGACCAGGGCCAGGCCCACCTCTCTCCTAGGTGGTCTCAACCTGCCCTGTCGCTCCACCACAAAGTAACAGTCGGGATCCGTCGGGAACCCAGGCCCACCACTACCTGGATGGAACCACCTGCCCCTTTAGACCCCACATCGGAATCACTTGCGGGTACTCTACGAGCCGACCCGACTTTAGTCACCACCTGTATCACATATTTATGTATAAGTATATACCCGTGATCTCCTCCCAAGTGATCACGGCCCGACAGTATATCATGGCAGACGGAAAAAAAATGTAGGGCCACTGATGATAAACTAGCATCCTATGCTAAGCATTTAGGATTGCAGGTAAGGTATCAACAACTGAAGCAACAATGACAGGCTATGCAACAGAATAGGATTAACCGAAAGCAGTAACATGCTACACTACTCTAATGCAAGTAGTAGAGAGAAGAATAGGCGATATCGGGTTGATCAAGGGGGGCTTTCCTGGTTGTTCTGCAGATAGAAATGAACCCTCGAAGGTGAAGTAGTCGATCACTGGTTCAACCGTGGTCTCCGGGTCTACCGAAAATAAGTAACGGAGGGGGAACACAATAAATAACAGAGCAATCAAAGCATCACAAAGTGTAACATGGCATTACGCGGTCGTAGAGGTGACCTAACGTGGTAGTAGGTGCTACTGGCGAAGGGGGGAAACATCTGGGAAAGTATTCCCGGTGTTTGATGTTTTTGGACAGACGAACCGGAGGGGGATTGATGCACGTTTGCTATACTAGGGATGTGTGGTGGATGAACGGGCTGCGTATCCGGATTCGTCTCGTCGTTCTGAGCAACTTTCATGTACAAAGTTTTTCATCCGAGCTACGGTTTATTTTATATTAATTTTAAAAGATTTAATCAATTTTTAGGACTTATTTAATTATTTTAATTCAACATTATCCAGAATAGTGCTTGCTGACGTCAGCATGATGTCAGCAGTCAAACAGTCAGTTGACGGGGTCGCTGACGTGTGGGTCTCGCATGTCCTTGACTGTTAACCAACTAACCAGGTTAATTAGTTTAGTTAACAGATTAGTTAAGTTAATTAACAGTAGTTAATTAGGTTAATTAGTTATTAGGTTAATTAAACACAAATAATTAATTTAGTCAATTAATTTTTTTAATTCTCTCTTAAAATAAACTTTCCAGGGGCGGGCCCCATGTGCCATAGGCACAGGGGCCATGATGGTTCAGGCGGCGATTAATGGGGCGGGCGCCGGATGCGGGTGCTCGTGCCTGAGGCCACAGGGAGGGCGACAACCACGTCTACGGGCCGGTGCCGCGCGGCGAGGTGGCTGGCGAGGACGATCGCCGGCGGTGGCGTGGCACCGGTGGGCGGCATCGGAGGCGAGGCGGGGCGTGGGAAGCAGGAGGGCGTGAGGCGAGCGGGCAAGGCGGGGTGGAGGAGACCAGAGCCGCGGGCGCGCGGGGCGGCGGTGGAGCAGTAGCAGCGATGGCGGGTTCGGCGGTAGGTGCAGGCGGAGCGGGGAGGGGACGAGGCCGCGGCGGGGCGCGTGGGCACACAACGAGGGTGCGAAGGAGGAGCCGGGCGCGCGGGTCGCGGACAGCATGGGGGCTGCGAGGCGGAGTGCGGCGTAAGAAGCAGTGGAGGCGGGGCGCACATCCGAAGTGGAGCGGGAGCCATAGCGGGGCAGACGGCAGGCGCAGCCGGGCGAGGCCGGCGGGGCGAGCGCGCGTGTGGGCGGATGTGGGCGAGTGCACAGGAGCGGACGAGGGGCGCGGTGTCCGCAGCGATGGCGACCAGCGTGGAGCGGGGAAGAGGAGAAGGAGGGGGGCTCACGGGGGTTCGTAGGGTTCGCGGGTAGTAGGGCGCGGGAAGAAGGTCTGGGACTAAGGCGACGCAGGGGAGGACGACGACGCTGACGGTCCGGCGAGGTGGCCTACGGCGAGGCGACGTGGTTCCGGCGACAGGGTCGGGGCGGCCACGGATGGAGCGCACGCGGAGCTCGGGGAAGACGATGCGGTGCACGAGGGAGAGGAAGGAGGCGAGGTGGCGTCGCAGAGGAGGATGGAGGCGCGATAGGGCGGCGATGGCAGCGTCAGGGGCATTTCCCCCGATCTGAATCGGGAGGGAGGGGGAGACAGAGGGAGGAGAGGGGATCGTGTGGGGGGAGTGGGGTGACTCGGGGGTTAGGGTTTCCTGGGGTGGGGGATAAGGGAGGCCGGTTGGGCCAGGGGGAGCTGGGCCGGATGGCCTAGTTGGCCTGGGGCTTGCCAGCCCTTCTTTTATCCTTATATTCTTTTATAGTTTCTGTTTATTTGTTTTCTTTTAGTTTTCTTTTATTTTTAGTTTTTGTAAAATACTAAAGTGGCACCCAAATTGATGTTACAAATTATGCTGCAACCGCAAACAACTAAGCACCGAAATAAAATAGTTTTGAAATTGTTTATCATTTTAAAAGCATTTAAATAATTATTATTGCTACTATTTTATTCATTTTAGAGTGTTTAAACATTTTATAAAGGTGTGGTTTCTCCACCATAATTTTCTATGCAATATTTGGTTCACCCAAACATTTTAGTTTTAATATTTAAAAAGTTTTATTGTTTGCTTAATTTTGAATTTGAATTGGAATCGGTTTTGAACTGACGAGAGATTAGCAACAGTAATCGAAGTGATGTGGCATCATTAGCAGAGGGTTGCTGTAGCTTAATTACCCAGGCGTCACAATCTATGAACAATATTTGATTCTTCTTTGAAATTGTTTATGTATGATTGGTTATCTTTGCAAGTCTCTTTGAATTAACAGTTTGGTTTGGCCTACTAGATTGATCTTTCTTGCAATGGGAGAAGTGCTTAGCTTTGGGTTCAATCTTCTGGTGTCCTTTCCTAGTGACAGTAGGGGCAGCAAGGCGCGTATTGTATTGTTGCCATCGAGGATAAAAATATGGGGTTTATATCACATTGCTTGAGTTTATCCCTCTACATCATGTCATCTTGCCTAATGCATTACTCTGTTCTTATGAACTTAATACTCTAGATGCATGTTGGATAGCGGTCGATGTGTGGAGTAATAGTAGTAGATGCAGAATCGTTTCGGTCTACTTGTCTTGGACGTGATGCCTATATACATGATCATGCCTAGATATTCTCATAATTACGGACTTTACTATCAATTGCTCGACAGTAATTTGTTCACCCACCGTAATACTTATGCTATCTTGAGAGAAGCCACTAGTGAAACATATAGCCCCCGGGTCTATCTTTTATCATATAACTTTCCAATCTATTTTATTTTGCAATCTTTATTTTCCAATCTATATCATAAAAATACCAAAAATATCTATCTTATTATTATTATCTCTATCAGATCTCACTCTCGTAAGTGACCGTGAAGGGATTGACAACCCCTTTATCGCGTTGGTTGTGAGGTTCTTATTGTTTGTGTAGGTACGAGAGACTTGTGTGTAGTCTCCTACTGGATTGATACCTTGGTTCTCAAAAACCGAGGGAAATACTTACGCTACTTTGCTGCATCACCCTTTCCTCTTCAAGGGAAAACCAACACAGTGCTCAAGAGGTAGCAAGAAGGATTTCTGGCGCCGTTGCCGGGGAGATCGACGCACAAGTCAAGACATACCAAGTACCCATCACAAACTCTTATCCCTCGCATTACATTATTTGCCATTTGCCTCTCGTTTTCCTCTCCCCCACTTCACCCTTGCCGTTTTATTCGCCCTCGTTTCTGCTTGCCTCTTTTTTGTTCACCTCTTTTTGTTTGCCTCTTGCTTGCTTGTTTGTTGGATTGTTTTCTATGATGGCTTTACCAAAAGGTGTTGATCCTCACCTTAGAAGGTTGGAAGAAATTGAAAACAACGTTAGAAGTTTTATGTCCGTGCAGTTTGAGCATAATAATTTCTTCAGAAACGAGCTTAAAGAACAAAAAAGTTTTATGGGGTACATGAATAAAGAGCTTGATGATATGTCTAAAGAATTTTATGGTCTGAAATCTCAGTTCGCTCATCTTGAAAACTTAATAGCCCAAATTTTGGATAAGCAGGCCACCTTAGTCAATAAGATGGCCGCCAAACCGGAAGAATTTGATGATAATAAGGATGAATATCTAAAAGTGATTGATGTGTCCCCTATTAAATCTTTCTTTTGCAATATGAATCTTGATAATGATGGGACTGGAGATGAGTCAACTTTAGTTAAAAGGCGTCCCAATGATTCGGAATTTTTAGATCTTAATGCAAAAATTTGTAAAAGTGGGATTGATGAGGTCAAAACTTTACATAGCAATGAACCCACCATTTTGGATTACAAGGAATTTAATTATGATAATTGTTCTTTAATAGATTGTATTTCCTTGTTGCAATCCGTGTTAAATTCTCCGCATGCTTATAATCAAAATAAAGCTTTGACTAAACATATCGTTGGTGCTTTAATGCAATCTTATGAAGAAAAGCTTGAATTGGAAGTTTCTATCCCTAGAAAACTTTATGATCAGTGGGAACCTACTATTAAAATTAAAATTAAAGATCATTAATGTTATGCTTTATGTGATTTGGTTGCTAGCGTTTCCACGGTTCCAAAAACTTTGTGTGATGTGTTAGGTTTCTGTGAATTTGATGATTGTTCTTTAAATTTGTACCTTGCGGATTCCACTATTAAGAAACCTACGGGAATGATTAATGATTTTCTTATTGTTGCAAATAGGAATTATGTGCCCATAGATTTCATTGTTCTTGACATTGATTGCAATCCTTCATGTCCCATTATTCTTGGTAGACCTTTCCTTAGAAAAATTGGTGCAATTATTGATATGAAGGAAGGAAATATTAGATTCCAATTTCCGTTAAGGAAAGGCATGGAACACTTTACTAGAAATAAAATTAAATTACCTTATGAATCTATTATGAGAGCCACTTATGGATTGCATACCAAAGATGATAACACCTAGATCTATTATTGCTTTTATGTCTAGCTAGGGACGTTAAACGATAGCGCTTGTTGGGAGGCAACCCAATTTTATTTTTGTTCCTTGCTTTTTGATTCTGTTTAGTAATAAATAATTCATATAGCCTCTGTTTAGATGTGGTTTTATGCTTTTAGCCAAGTAGAACCTTTGGGAAGACTTGGGGGAAGTCTTTGCGATCTTGCTGTAAAAAACAGAAACTTTAGCGCTCACGAGATTTGCTACCATTTTTTACTGGAGACTGCGATTAGGTTGATTCTTTTTGCAGATGATTAATAGACAAATTACTCACGTCAAGAAATTTATTTTAGAATTTTTGGGGTTACATAAGTATTATAAACGTACATATTAATGCAGACTGTTCTGTTTTTGACAGATTCTGTTTTTCGCGTGTTGTTTGCTTATTTTGATGAATCTATGGCTAGTATCGGAGGTTATGAACCATAGAGAAGTTGTAATACAGTAGGTTTAACACCAATATAAATAAATAATGAGTTCATTACAGTAACTTAAGTGGTGGTTTGTTTTCTTATACTAACGGAGCTCATGAGATTTTCTGTTTAAGTTTTGTGTTGTGAAGTTTTCAAGTTTTGGGTAAAGATTTGATGGATTATGGAACAAAGAGTGGCAAGGGCTTAATATTGGGGATTCCCAAGGCACACCAAGGTAAAATTCGAGGACAACCAAAATCCTAAGCTTGGGGATGCCCCGGAAGGCATCCCCTCTTTCGTCTTCTTCTATCGGTAACTTTACTTGAGGCTATATTTTTATTCACCACATGATATGTGTTTTGCTTGGAGCGTCTTGTATGATTTGAGTATTTGCTTTCTAGTTTACCAAAATAATCTTTTCTGTACACACCTTTTGGGAGAGACACACATGAATTGAAATTTATTAGAATACTCTATGTGCTTCACTTATATCTTTTGAGCTAGATAATTTTGCTCTAGTGCTTCACTTATATCTTTTAGAGCACGGTGGTGGTTTTATTTTATAGAAATTATTGATCTCTCATGCTTCACTTATATTATTTTGAGATTCATTTAGAACAGCATGGTAATTTGCTTCGGTTATGAAACTAGTCCTAATAAGATAGGCATCCAAGATGGGTATAATAAAAACTATCATAGAAAGTGCATTGAATACTATGAGAAGTTTGATACTTGATAATTGTTTTGAGATATAAGGTGGTGATATTAAAGTGTGCTAGTTGAGTAATTTTGAATTTTAGAAATACTTGTGTTGAAGATTGCAAGTCCGTAGCATGCACGTACGGTGACCGTTGTGTAACAAATTTGAAACATGAGGTGTTCTTTGATTGTCTTCCTTATGAGTGGCGGTCGGGGACGAGCGATGGTCTTTTCCTACCAATCTATCCCCCTAGGAGCTGATGACCCACAAGTATAGGGGATCTATCATAGTCCTTTTTATAAGTAAGAGTGTCGAACCCAACGAGGAGCATAAGGAAATGATAAGCGGTTTTCAGCAAGGTATACTCTGCAAGCACTGAAATTATCGGTAACAGATAGTTTTGTGATAAGGTAATTCGTGACGAGTAGCAAGTAATAAAAGTAAATAAGGTGCAGCAAGATGGCTCAATCCTTTTTGTAGCAAAGGACAAGCCTGGACAAACTCTTATATGAAGGAAAGCGCTCCCGAGGACACATGGGAATTATCGTCAAGCTAGTTTTCATCACGATCATATGATTCGCGTTCGGTACTTTGATAATTTGATATGTGGGTGGACCGGTGCTTGGGTGATGTCCTTACTTGGACAAACATCCCACTTATGATTAACCCCCATTGCAAGCATCCGCAACTACAACAGAAGTATTAAGGTAAACCTAACCATAGAATGAAACATATGGATCCAAATCAGCCCCTTACAAAGAAACACATAAACTAGGGTATAAGCTTCTGTCACTCTAGCAACCCATCATCTACTTATTACTTCCCAATGCCTCCCTCTAGGCCCAAACAATGGTGAAGTGTCATGTAGTCAACGTTCACATGACACCACTAGAGGGATGACAACATACATCTCATCAAAATATCGAACGAATACCAAATTCACATGACTACTAACAGCAAGACTTCTCCCATCTCCTCAGGAACAAACGTAACTACTCACAAAGCATATTCATGTTCATAATCAGAGGGGTATTAATATGCTTAATGAATCTAAATAGATGATCTTCCACCAAGTAAACCAACTAGCATCAACTACAAGGAGTAATCAACACTACTAGCAACCCACAGGTACCAATCTGAGGTTTGGATACAAGAGATGAACTAGGGTTTGAGATGAGATGGTGCTGGTGAAGATGTTGATGGAGATTGACCCCCTCCTGATGAGAGGATCATTGGTGATGACGATGGTGATGATTTCCCCCTCCCGGAGGGAAGTGTCCCCGGCAGAACAGCTTTGCTGGAGCCCTAGATTGGTTCCGCCAAGGTTCCGCCTCGTGGCGGCGGAGTCTCGTCCCGAAAGCTTTCTTATGATTTTTTCCTCGATGAAAGACTCCATATAGCATAAGATGGGCATCGGAGGGCCACCAGGGGGCCCACGAGGTAGGGGGCGCGCCCTGGGGGGTAGGGCGCACCCCCCACCCTCATGGCTGGTGTGTGGCCCCCTCTAGTACTTCTTGCACTTAGTATTTTTTATATATTCTGGAAATAACTTCCCTGAAGTTTCAGGACTTTTGGAAGTGTGCAGAATAGGTCTATAATATTTGCTCCTTTTCCAGCCCAGAATCCCAGCTGCCGGCATTCTCCCTCTTTATGTAAACCTTGTAAAATAAGAGAGAATATGCATAAGTATTGTGACATAATGTGTAATAACAGCCCATAATGCAATAAATATCGATATAAAATCATGATGCAAAATGGACGTATCAACTCCCCCAAGCTTAGACCTCGCTTGTCCTCAAGCGAAAGCCGAAATCGAAAATGTGTCCACATGTTTAGAGATAGAGGTGTCGATAAATATAAAGTACGGACATGAAGGCATCATGATCATTCTTAAAACAACAACATATGCATATTTTGTCATATGATCTCTTATGCTAAAGTAACAATTCAATCACAATTTCAAGTATGAATCATAAACTTCATTGAGAACCAACAAACTCTAATCTCAGTCATTGAGGCAATTGCAATTTATCATAACATAGGAAAGAGTCAATATAAGAGCTTTTCAGCAAGTCCACATACTCAACCATCTTTTAGTCTTTCACAATTGCTGACACTCACGCAATATTTATGGGTATGAAGTTTTAATCGAACACAGAGAAAGATAGGGGCTTATAGTTTTGCCTCCCAATGTTTTACCTCAAGGGTAATGTCAACAATAATAGTTCATGAACACTCACATCCAATTAGCCATATATATCAGGATCATTCCAACACAATGTGCTTGCCAAAGGATAAAATGTAAAAAGGAAAGGTGAAGATCACCATGACTCTTATGTAAGGTAGAAGATAAAAGTAAAAGATAGGCCCTTCGTAGAGGGAAGCAGAGGTTGTCATGCAGTTTTATAGTTGGATGCACAAAATCTTAATGCGAAAGAACGTCACTTTATATTGCCACTTGTGATATGGACCTTTATTATGCAGTCCGTCGCTTTTATTTCTTCCATATCACAAGATCGTATAAAGCTTATTTTCTCCCACACTAATAAGTCAATACATATTTAGAGAGCATTTTTTATTGCTTGCACCTATGGCAACTTACTTGAAGGATCTTACTCAATACGTAGGTAGATATGGTGGACTCTCATGGCAAAACTGGGTTTATGGATATTTGGAACCACAAGTAGTATCTCTACTTGGTGCAAAGAAATTGGCTAGTCATGAGAGGGAAAGGCAAGCTCAACATGTTGGATGATCCATGACAATATAATTTATCTCAGATGAAAGAAAACATAACCCATTACGTTGTCTTCCTTGTCCAAGTCAACTCTTTAGCATATCATACTTTAATGAGTGCTCACAATCATAAAAGATGTCCAAGATAGTGTATTTATATGTGAACCTCTCTTTCTTTATTACTTCCTATTAATTGCAACGATGACCAAAACTATGTTTGTCAACTCTCAACTACTTTTATTCATCATACTCTTTATATGTGAGCTCATTACACTCCATAAGATCCATATGATCTCTTTATTTCTTTCTTTTTATTTCTTCTCTTTTATTTTATTCCCTCATGATCATAGAAAAATAATAAAGCCCTTGACTCAACACTAATCTTTATTATATATAGCTCACGGACTCGATTACAGAGAAGGATCATAAAGCAAAACTCACAACTAGATCATACTAAAACTTTATTCCACTAGATCAAGATATTACCAAACGGATCGAACTAAGAAAAATGGTAAAGATAAAAGTGTGGAGATACGATACTGGGGCACTCCCCCAAGCTTGGCAGTTGCCAAGGGGAGTGCCCATACCCGTGTGATTATGTCTCCTTCTTCGGGGGTGGTGATGTGATATTCTTGGCGATGATACCCCTCAGGATACGATTCTCTTCCTCGAGCTTATTGACTTGTCGCTTGAGGTTCATTATTTCCTTATGGAGCTTGCCAGTGACGGCTAAAGCTCCTTTCACCAAAGGATGTTGCATAGCTGCGGGAGAACAAGTAACACTCTTTTTCATATTTTCATAAGAAATAAATCTAACATTGGAAGGGATGACCGAGTTTGGAATAGATGAGCTCCGTAGTTCCCCCATCGTGAATCCTGCCCGGAAACGAGAAGTAACTTCTTGGTCCTCCTCCATGGCATCTATCATTTTCAAGTCAGCTTCCATCTCTTCCTCCGTTGATGGCCCAAAGTGATAGGCATCGCTGTTTGCCCCTGGACCTGGTGTCGGATGAGACACCCGACTCTCCCCGACTGACTCTTGAGAAGACATCTTGCGCTAATCTGCGGCAGAAACAGCTCGAAACAAGAATATGGGACAATTGCGTGATATAGAGGTTAAAACCTTCGGGAGATTATATAATGAATTTTTACCGACTAAAAGAAGTATCGTGCAAGAAAACAGAGTCTGGAGAGCGCACGAGGTGCCCACGAGGCAAGGGGCGCGCCCAGGGGGGTAGGGCGCGCCCTCCACCCTCGTGGAAGCCTCGTGTCCTTTCCGGTCTGCTTCTTATTTTCCTATTTTATTAAATATTCCAAAATGGAGAAATATTGCCATTAGAACTGTTTTGGAGTCGGTTTACTTACCATACCACGTACATATTCCTTTTTGGAGTCTGAAACGTTCCGAAAAGTGTCCCTTATATATTCCTCCGGGGTTACGGTTTCAATAATATTAGTTTCAACATTTATGGGATTACCTGAGATATAATGTTTGATTCTTTGACCGTTCACCACCTTCGGATTTGTGCCTTTGAAGTTGTTGATTTTTATGGCACCAGAATGATATACCTCCTCGATAACGTAAGGACCTTCCCATTTAGAGAGGAGTTTGCCTACAAAAAATGTTAAACGAGAGTTGTACAGCAATACATAATCACCTACATTAAACTCACGCTTTTGTATCCTTTTTTCATGCCATCTTTTAACTTTTTCTTTAAATAGCTTGGCATTTTCATAAGCCTGGGTTCTCCATTCATCAAGTGAACTAATGTCAAATAACCTCTTCTCACCGGCAAGTTTGAAGTCATAGTTGAGCTCTTTAATAGCCCAATATGCCTTTTGTTCTAATTCAAGAGGTAAGTGACATGCTTTACCATAAACCATTTTATACGGAGACATACCCATAGGATTTTTATATGCAGTTCTATAGGCCCATAATGCATCATCAAGTTTCTTGGACCAATTCTTTCTAGATCTATTAACAGTCTTTTGCAAAATTAATTTGAGCTCTCTGTTACTCAATTCTACTTGACCACTAGACTGTGGGTGATAAGGAAATGCAATTCTATGATTAACGTCATACTTAGCAAGCATTTTATGAAAGGCACCATGAATAAAATGTGAACCACCATCAGTCATTAAATATCTAGGGACTCCAAACCTCGGGAAAATAACTTCTTTAAGCATCTTAATAGAGGTGTTATGATCAACACTACTAGTTGGAATAGCTTCTACCCACTTAGTAACGTAATCATCAGCGACTAAAATCTGTGTATACCCGTTAGAGGAAGGAAAAGGTCCCATATAATCAAAGCCCCAAACATCAAATGGTTCAATAACAGGTGAATAATTCATAGTCATTTCTTGATGTCTACTAATATTGCCAATTCTTTGACATTCATCACAAGACAAGACAAACTTACGGACATCCTTGAAGAGAGTAGGCCAATAAAAACCGGATTGCAATACCTTATGTGCAGTTCTATCTCCAGCATGGTGTCCTCCATAAGCCTCGGAGTGACACTTGCGTAGGATCTGTTCATGTTCATGCTCTAGTACACAACGTCTAATAATACCATCTACTCCTTCTTTATAAAGATGTGGGTCATCCCAAAAGTAATGTCTCAAATCATAGAAGAACTTTTTATTTTGCTGGTATGTGAAACTAGGTGGTATAAATTTAGCTACAATATAATTAGCATAATCAACATACCATGGAGCTGTTCGAGAAGCATTTATGACATTTAATTGTTCATCAGGAAAGCTATCATCAATAGGTAGTGGGTCATCAAGAACATTTTCTACCCTAGACAAGTTGTCTGCAACGGGGTTCTCAGCTCCCTTTCTATCAATAATATGCAAATCAAATTCTTGTAGAAGGAGAACCCATCTAATAAGTCTAGGTTTAGCATCTTTATTTTCCATAAGGTATTTAATAGCAGCATGATTAGTGTGAATAGTTACTTTAGAATCAACAATATAAGGTCTGACCTTATCACAAGCAAAAACAACTGCTAAAAATTCTTTTTCAGTGGTAGCACAATTTCTCTAGGCATTGTCTAGAGTTTTACTAGCATATTGAATACCATTTAATTTCTTATCAACTCTTTGCCCTAGAACAGCACCTACAACATAATCACTAGCATCACACATAATTTCAAAGGGTAAATTCCAATTAGGTGGCTGAACAATAGGTGTAGAAATCAATGCTTTCTTAAGTATTTCAAATGCTTCTACACAATCATCATCAAAGACAAAAGGAATATCTTTTTGTAATAGGTTAGTCAGAGGCTGAGAAATTTTTGAGAAGTCCTTAATGAACCTCCTATAAAAACCGGCATGACCAAGGAAACTTCTTATACCTTTGATGTCCTTGGGACATGGCATCTCTTCAATAGCATCAACTTTAGCTTTATCAACTTCAATGCCTCTTTCAGAAATTTTATGCCCCAAGACAATACCTTCATTAACCATAAAGTGGCATTTCTCCCAATTCAGAACAAGATTAGTTTCTTCACATCTCTACAGAACCCGATCAAGGTTGCTCAAGCAATCATCAAAAGAGTATCCATAAACGGAGAAATCATCCATGAATACCTCACAAATCTTTTCACAAAAGTCAGAGAATATAGCAATCGTGCATATTTGAAAGGTAGCAGGTGCATTACATAAACCAAAAGGCATATGTCTATAAGAAAAAGTATCGAAAGGGCAAGTAAAAGTGGTGTTTGCTTGATCATCAGCTGACACAGGTATTTGAGAGAAGCCAGAGTAACCATCTAGAAAGCAAAAATGTGTATGTTTGGATAATCTTTCTTGCATTTGATCAATAAAAGGTAAGGGGTAATGATCTTTTTTAGTAGCCTTATATAATTTGCAGAAATCAATTACCATCCTATAACCTGTAATAATTCTTTGCAGAATCAATTCATCTTTATCATTAGGAACAACAGTAATACCTCCATTCTTAGGGACACAATGGACATGACTTACCCACTGACTATCAGCAACGGGATAAATTATACCTGCCTCAAGGAGCTTTAGTATTTCTTTTCTTACCACTTCTTTCATCTTAGGATTCAGCCATCGTTGGTGATCAATAACTGGTTTGGCATCTTTCTCCAAATTTATTTTGTGTTGACATAGAGTGGGACTAATTCCCTTAAGATCATCAAGAGTATATCCAATAGCAGCACAGTGCTTCTTCAGAGTTTTCAATAATTTTTCTTCTTCATGCTCTGAAAGGTTAGCACTAATTATAATAGGATATATCTTCTTTTCATCAAGATAAGCATATTTAAGGGTATCAGGTAATGGTTTAATCTCAAACACGGGATCACCCTTGGGTGGAGGAGGATCCCCTTGGATTTCAACAGGCAAATTGTGTTTCAGAATGGGTCCTTGTTTAAAGAACACTTCGTCTATTTCTCTTCTTTCATTCATAAACATATCATTCTCATGGTCTAGCAAATATTGTTCTAAAGGATCATGAGGAGGCACAACAATAGAAGCAAGACCAATAATTTCATCTTTGCTAGGCAATTCTTCATCACGGGGTTGTCTATGAAATTTAGAAAAGTTAAACTCATGAGACATGTCATCCAAACCAATAGTAACAACATCCTTATTGCAATCTATCTTAGCATTAACAGTATTCAAGAAGGGTCTACCAAATATAATGGGACAAAAGCTATCTTGAGGGGAACCAAGAACAAGAAAATCAGCAGGATATTTAACTTTCCCACACAAGACATCAACATCTCTAACAATCCCAACTGGTGAAATAGTGTCTCTATTGGCAAGCTTAATTGTGACATCAATCTCTTCTATCTCAGCAGGTGCAATATCATGCATAATTTCTTTGTATAAGGAATGAGGTATTGCACTAGCACCCATATCACATAAGCCATGATAGCAATGATCTCCTATTTTAACAGAAATAACATGCATGCCTACAACAGGTCTATGTTTATTTTTAGTATCAGGCCTAGCAATTCTAGCAGCTTCATCACAGAAGTAAATAACATGCCCATCAATATTATCGGCCAAGAGATCTTTAACCATAGCAATATTAGGTTCAACTTTAACTTGCTCAGGGGGTTTGTGTGTCCTAATATTACTTTTGTTGACTACAGTTGAAACTTTAGCATGATCCTTTATTCTAACAAGAAAAGGTGGGTTCTCAACATAAGCAGTAGGAAAAATAGGATCATTATAAGTGATAGTCTTTTCTTCAACTTTAATAGGTGCAACTACTTTTACTTCAATGGGAGGATTATATTTAAACCACTTCTCCTTAGGGAGATCAACATGAGTAGCAAAGGATTCACAGAAAGAAGCTACTATCTCAGAGTCAAGTCCATATTTAGTGCTAAATGTATGGAAAACATCGGTATCCTTAAAAGATTTAACACAATCAAACTTACGTGTTATACCTGACTCCTTACCTTCATCGAGATCCCAATCTTCAGATTTGCATTTAATTCTCTCCAATAAATTCCATTTGAATTCAATAGTCTTCATCATAAAGGAACCAGTACAAGAAGTATCGAGCATGGAGCAATTGTTGTTAGAAAGCCGAGCATAAATTTTTTGAATAATCATTTCTCTTGAGAGCTCATGATTGGGGCATGAATATAACATTGACTTAAGCCTCCCCCAAGCTTGAGCGATGCTTTCTCCTTCATGAGGCCAAAAATTATATATATAATTATGATCACGATGAACAAGATGCATAGGATAAAACTTCTGATGGAGTTCCACTTTCAACCTTTTGTAGTCCCATGATCCCATATCATCACATAGCCTATACCATGTCAATTAATATCCCTTCAAAGATAAAGGGAAGACATTCTTCTAGATAACATCATCGGGCATACTTGCAAGCTTAAATAATCCAGAAACTTCATCCACATAGATTAAGTGTAAGTCGGGATGCAATGTTCCATCTCCTGCAAAAGGATTAGCTAGTAGTTTCTCTATCATACCCGAAGGAATTTCAAAGTAAACATTTTCATTTTAGTAGGTTCAGTAGGTTGAGGAGCAACTCTTTGCTCTACTGGTCGGGGTGAAGATACCTCGAACAAACCCCTCAAAGGATTAGGTTCCATAGTAACAAGTGATAGTAAATTTCAGCACACTATATAAATTTTTCCTTACCAAATTCCACCTACCAAAGGCGCTTCACTCCCCGGCAACGGTGCTAGAAAAGAGTCTTGATGACCCACAAGTATAGGGGATCTATCGTAGTACTTTCAATAAGTAAGAGTGTCGAGCCCAACAAGGAGCAGAAGGAAATGATAAGCAGTTTTCAGCAAGGTATTCTCTGCAAGCACTAAAATTATCGGTAACAGATAGTTTTGTGATAAGGTAATTTGTAAGGAGTAGAAAGTAATAAAAGTAAATAAGGTGCAGCAAGATGGCCTGCTACCTCTTGAGCACTTGCGTTGGTTTTCCCTTGAAGAGGAAAGGGTGATGCAGCAAAGTAGCATAAGTATTTCCCTCAGTTTTTGAGAACCAAGGTATCAATCCAGTAGGAGGCCACACATGAGTCCCTCGCACCTACACAAACAAATAAATCCTCGCAACCAATGCAATAATGGGTTGTCAATCCCTACACGGTCACTTACGAGAGTGAGATCTGATAGATATGATAAGATAATATCTTTGGTATTTTTATGATAAAGATGCAAAGTAAAATAAAAGGCAAAGGAAATAACTAAGTATTGGAAGATTAATATGATGGAAGATAGACCCGGGGGACATAGGTTTCACTAGTGGCTTCTCTCAAGAGCATAAGTATTCATGGTGGGTAAACAAATTACTATTGAGCAATTGACAGAATTGAGCATAGTTATGAGAATATCTAGGTATGATCATGTATATAGGCATCACGTCCGAGACAAGTAGACCGACTCCTGCCTGCATCTACTACTATTACTCCACACATCGACCGCTATCCAGCATGCATCTAGAGTATTAAGTTCATAAGAACAGAGTAACGCTTTAAGCAAGATGACATGATGTAGAGGGATAAACTCATGCAATATGAAATAAACCCCATCTTGTTATCCTCGATGGCAGCAATAGAATATGTGCCTTGCTCCCCTACTGTCACTGGGAAAGGACACCACAAGATTGAACACAAAGCTAATCACTTCTCCCATTGCAAGAAAGATCAATCTAGTAGGCCAAACGAAACTAATAATTCGAAGAGACTTGCAAATATAACCAATCGTACATAAAAGAATTCAGAGAAGATTCAAATATTGTTCATAGATAAACTTGATCATAAACCCACAATTCATCGGTCTCAACAAACACACTGCAAAAGAAGATTACATCAAATAGATCTCCACAAGAGAGGGGGGAACTTTGTATTGAGATCCAAAAAGAGAGAAGAAGCCATCTAGCTAATAACTATGGACCCGAAGATCTCAGGTAAACTACTCACACTTCATCAGAAGGGCTATGATGTTGATGTAGAAGCCCTCCGTGATCAATGCCCCCTCCGGCGGAGCTCCAGAAAAGGCCCCAAGATGGGATCTCGTGGATACAGAAAGTTACGGCGGTGGAATTAGGGTTTTGGCTCTGTATCTGGTAGTTTGGGGGTACGTAGGTATACATAGGAGGAAGGAGTACGTCGGTGGAGCAACAGGGGGCCCATGAGGGTGGAGGGTGCGCATGGGGGGGGGGTAGGCGCGCCCCTACCTCGTGGCCTCCTGGTTGATGTCTTGACGTAGGGTCCAAGTCCTCTGGATCACGTTCGTTATGAAAATCACGTTCCCGAAGGTTTCATTCCGTTTGGACTCCGTTTGAAATTCTTTTTCTGCGAAACCCTAAAATAAGCAAAAAACAGCAATTCTGGGCTAGGCCTCCAGTTAATAGGTTAGTCCAAAAAATAATATAAAAGTGTATAATAAAGCCCAATAATGTCCAAAACAGAATGTAATATAGCATGGAACAATCAAAAATTATAGATACGTTGGAGACGTATCAAGCATCCCCAAGCTTAATTCCTGCTCGTCCTCGAGTAAGTAAATGATAAAAACATAATTTTTGATGTGGAATGCTACTTGGCATAATTTCAATGTAATTCTTCTTAATTGTGGTATGAATATTCAGATCGAAAGATTCAAGACAAAAGTTCAGTATTGACATAGAAATAATAATACTTCAAGCATACTAACTAAGCAACTATGTCTCTTCAAAATAACATGGCCAAAGAAAGTTATCCCTACAAAATCATATAGTCTGGTTATGCTCTATCTTCACCACACAAAGTATTTAAGTCATGCACAACCCCGATGACAAGCCAAGCAATTGTTTCATACTTTTGGTGTTCTCAAACTTTTTCGATCTTCACGCAATACATGAGCGTGAGCCATGGACATAACACTTTAGGTGGAATAGAATGGTGGTTGTGGAGGAGACAAAAAGGGGAAGATACTCTCACATCAACTAGGCGTATCAACGGGCTATGGAGATGCCCATCAATAGATATCAATGTGAGTGAGTAGGGATTGCCATGCAACAGATGCACTAGAGCTATAAGTATATGAAAGCTCAACAAAAGGAACTAAGTGGGTGTGCATCCAACTCGCTTGCTCACGAAGAACTAGGGCATTTTGAGGAAGCCCATCATTGGAATATACAAGCCAAGTTCTATAATGAAAAATTCCCACTAGTATATGAAAGTGATAACATAGGATACTCTCTATTATGAAGATCATGGTGCTACTTTGAAGCACAAGTGTTGTAAAAGGATAGTAGCATTGTCCCTTCTCTCTTTTTCTCTCATACTTTTTTATTTGGGCCCCTTTTTTTATGGCCTCTTTTTTTATTTGGGCTTCTTTGGCCTCTTTTTTCGTCCAGAGTCTCATCCTGACTTGTGGGGGAATCATAGTCTCCATCATCCTTTCCTCACTTGGTACAATGCTCTAAAAATGATGATCATCACACTTTTATTTACTTACAACTCAACAATTACAACTCTATACTTAGAACAAAATATGACTCCATATGAATGCCTCCAGCGGTGTACCGAGATATGCAATGAATCAAGAGTGACATGTATGAAAGAATTATGAACGGTGGCTTTGCCACAAATACAATGTCAACTACATGATCATGCAAAGCAATATGACAATGATGGAGCGTGTCATAGTAAACGGAATGGTGGAAAGTTGCATGGCAATATATCTCGGAATGGCTATGGAAATGCCATGATAGGTAGGTATGGTGGCCGTTTTGAGGAAGGTATATGGTCGGTGTATGATACCGGCGAAAGGTGCGCGGTACTTAGAGAGGCTAGCAATGGTGGAAGGAAGAAAAGTGCGTATGATCCATGGACTCAACCTTAGTCATAAAGAACTCATATACTTATTGCAAAAATCTACAAGTTATCAAAGCAAAGTATTACGCGCATGCTCCTCGGGGGATAGATTGGTAGGAAAAGACCATCGCTCGTCCCCGACCGCCACTCATAAGGAAGACAATCAATAAATAAATCATGCTCCGACTTCATCACATAACGGTTCACCATACGTGCATGCTACGGGAATCACAAACTTTAACACACGTATTTCTCAAATTCACAACTACTCGACTAGCATGACTCTAATATTACCATCCCCATATCACAAAACAATTATCAAGTATCGAACTTCTCATAGTATTCAACACACTCATAAGAATTTATTATTATTATTAATCTTGAATGCCTAACATAATTAAAGCAAATTACCATGCTGTTTTGTAGGAATCTTAAAATAATCTAAGTGAAGCATGAGAGAACAATAGTTTCTATAAAACAAATCCACCGACATGCTGTAAAAGATATAAGTGAAGCACTAGAGCAAAAACTATATAACTCAAAAGATATAAGTGAAGCACATAGAGTATTCTAACAATTTCCGAATCATGCGTGTACAGCAAGAATTATTGTGGAAAAATAACAAATAAAGACTCAGATAATACAATACGCTCCAAGCAAAACACATATCATGTGGTGAATAAAACTATAGCTCCAAGTAAAGTTACCGATGGAAGTAGACGAAAGAGGGGATGCCTTCCGGGGCATCCCCAAGCTTTGTCTTTTAGGTGTCCTTAGATTATCTTGGGGTGCCATGGGAATCCCCAAGCTTAGGCTCTTGCCACTCCTTGTTCCATAATCCATCAAATCTTTCACCCAAAACTTGAAAACTTCACAACACAAAACTTAAAGTAGAAAATCTCGTGAGCTCCGTTAGCGAAAGAAAACAAAATACCACTTCAAGGTACTGTAATGAACTCATTCTTTATTTATATTGGTGTTAAAACTACTGTATTCCAACTTCTCTATCGTTTATAAACTATTTTACTAGCCATATATTCATCAAAATAAGCAAACAACACACGAAAAACAGAATCTGTCAAAAACAGAACAGTCTGTAGTAATCTGTAGCTAACGCAAGATCTGGAACCCCAAAAATTCTAACATAAATTGATGGACGTGAGGAATTTATATATTAATCATCTTCAAAAAGAATCAACTAAATATCGCTTTCCAAATAAAAATGGCAGCAGTTCTCGTGAGCGCTAAAGTTTCTATTTTTTACAGCAAGATTAAAAAGACTTCCCCCAAGTCTTCCCAACGGTTCTACTTGGCACAAACACTAATTAAACACAAAAAACACAACCAAAACAGACGCTAGATAAATTATTTATTACTAAAGAGGAGCAAAAGGCAAGGAACAAAAATAAAATTGGGTTGCCTCCCAACAAGCGCTATCGTTTAACGCCCCTAGCTAGGCATAAAAAGCAAGGATAGATCTAGGTGTTGCCATCTTTGGTAGGCAATCCATAAGTGGCTCTCATAATAGATTCATAAGGTAATTTAATTTTCTTTCTAGGAAAGTGTTACATGCCTTTCTAAGGGAGTCCTGGATTAGGGGTCTCCGGACAGCCGAACTATAATCCTTGGCCGGACTATTGGACTATGAAGATACAAGATTGAAGACTTCGTCTCGTGTCCGGATGGGACTCTACTTGGCGTGGAAGGCAAGCTAGGCAGTACGGATATGGATATATCCTCCTTTGTAACCGACCTTGTGTAACCCTAACCCCCTCCGGTGTCTATATAAACCGGAGGGTTTTAGTCCATAGGACAACATACAATCATACCATAGGCTAGGTTCTAGGGTTTAGCCTCTTCGATCTTGTGGTAGATCAACTCTTGTAATACTCATATCATCAAGAATAAATCAAGTAGGATGTAGGGTTTTACCTCCATCAAGAGGGCCTGAACCTGGGTAAAACATCGTGTCCCCTGCCTCCTGTTACCATCTGCCTTAGACGCACAGTTCGGGACCCCCTACCCGAGATCCGCCGGTTTTGTCACCGACATTGGTGCTTTCATTGAGAGTTCCTCTGTGTCATCGCTGTTAGGCTTGATGACTCCTACGATCATTGATAGCGATGTAGTCCAGGGGGAGACTTTTCTCCCCAGACAAATCTTTGTGTTCGGCCGCTTTGCACTACAGGCCAACTCGCTTGGCCATCTTGAGCAGATCGAAAGTTATGCCCTGGCCACCAGGTCAGATTTGGAAGCTTAAACTACATGGCCGATATCCGCGGAGACTTGATCTTCAACGGATTCGAGCCCTTGCCTTGTGCGCCACGCGGTCACGATGAGTACGATTTAGCTCTACCATCGGACAGTGTCCAAGAAATCGCACCGGCAGCCGCTCCGACCCTCAGTTCGGAGCCAGTTGCGCCATCCATGGACGGGTGGATAGACCCTGCCACGGAGGCCGTATCCTCTGCGGCGATCGAGCCAAATATCGACCTTACCCTTCACGAGAGCCGTGTTGCCAAACTGCCGGATCCTTCTCCGGCCATGGATTCTGAACCGCCTGCGCCCGTTCCTGTCGAATCCAATTGGGCGCCGATCATGGAGTTTACCTCCGCGGATATTTTTCAGCACTCACCCTTTGGCGACATACTGAACTCATTAAGGTCTCTCTCCTTGTCAGGAGAGTCCTGGCCGAACTATGTCCGGCAGGATTGGGATGCAGATGATGAAAAAATTCGCCGCCCACCCACCACCAACTTAGTAGCCACTGTCGACGACTTAACCGACATGCTCGACTTCGACTCTGAAGACATCGACGGTATGGATGACGATGCGGGAGACGAAGAGGAACCACTACCCACAGGGCACTGGACAGCCACCTCATCATACGATATATACATGGTGGACACACCCAAAGAAGGCAATGGCGACGAGACAACGGAGGATGACCCCTCCAAGAAGCAACCCAAGCGCCGGCGTCAGCGGCGCCGCTCTAAGTCCTGCCAAGGCAAAAGCGGTGATACCGGCACATGAGATAATAACACTCCGGACAGTGTCGAAGACGACAACAATCCCCTCCAGCAAGATTTAGGGTAGGAGGATGGAGAAGCCAACCCTCCAGAGAGAGCAGCAGATGGAGAGGCGGAGGATGATAATTACATGCCTCCCTCCGAAGACAAGGCAAGCCTCGACGATGACGAATTCGTTGTGCCTGAGGATCCCGTCGAACAAGAGCGCTTCAAGCGCCGGCTTATAGCCATGGCAAATAGCCTTAAGAAAAATCAACAACAACTTCAAGCTGATCAAGATTTTCTAGCCGACAGATGGACTGAAGTCCTGGCGGCCGAGGAATATAAACTCGAATGCCCCTCCAAGAGTTACCCAAAGTGCAGGTAGCTACGCCGACTGGAGGAGGAAGCACCATCCCCGGTGTATGACGTAGCTGATCGGCCACCTCGTGGCCGCGACAGAGAGGCATTCCAGCCAAAATCTCAGCCCGCACCCCAACGCCATTCAAATAAAAAGGCATGGGGAAATACGCCAGACCTGCGAGACGTATTGGAGGACAAAGAAAAACACGCAAGGTCGATCTACGAATCACGAGGGCGCGCCACTATGCGAGACGATAATCGTCACGCCGGATACAGTAAAAGTAAGTCCGGCCGGGCCAAACACAGTGGGCAAGACTCATTCGAGGTGCGTCGCGACATAGCCCAGTACAGAGGCGCCGCACACCCCTATGCTTCACAGACGAAGTAATGGATCATCAAATCCCAAAGGGTTTCAAACCCGTAAATATAGAATCATACGACAGCACAACAGATCCTACGGTATGGATTGAGGATTTCCTCCTACATATCCACATGGCCCGCGGTGATGATCTACATGCCATTAAATACCTCCCACTCAAGCTCAAAGGTCCAGCTCGGCATTGGCTCAATAGCTTGCCAGCAGAGTCCATTGGCTGTTGGGAGGATATGGAAGCCGCATTCCTCAACAACTTCCAAGGCACTTACGTGCGACCACCAGATGCCGATGACTTGAGCCACATAATTCAGCAGCCAGAGGAATCGGCCAGGCAATTCTGGACATGGTTCCTAACAAAGAAAAATCAAATCATCGACTGTTCGGATGCAGAGGCCCTAGCAGCTTTCAAGCACAACATCCGTGACGAATGGCTCGCCCGGCACCTTGGCCAGGAAAAGCCGAAATCTATGGCAGTCCTCACGACACTCATGACCCGCTTTTGTGCGGGAGAAGACAGCTGGCTGGCTCGCAGCAATAACATATCAAAGAACCATGGTACTTCAGATACCAAGGATGGCAATGGCAGGTCACGTCGCAACAAACATAAGCGCCACATTAACAGTGACAATACCGAGGATACGATAGTCAATGCCGGATTCAAAGGCTCTAAACCCGGTCAGCAGAAAAATCCATTCAAAAGAAGCACTCCGGGCCCATCCAGTTTGGACCGTATACTCGATTGCTCATGCCAAATACACGGCACCCCCGACAAGCCAGCCAACCGCACCAACATGGATTGTTGGGTGTTCAAGCAGATAAATGCTGAAAACAAAGATAAGGGGTCACATAGCGATGACGAGGAGGAGCCCTGGCAGCCGAACACCGGAGGACAGAAGAGGTCCCCCCCACAAGTGCGGACGGTGAACATGATATATGCAACCCACATCCCCAAGAGGGAGCGGAAGCGTGCGCTCAGGGACGTATATGCGTTGGAGCTAGTCGCCCCAAAGTGCAACCCATGGTCTTCCTGCCCGATCACCTTCGACCACAGGGACCACCCCACTAGTATCCGTCATGGCGGATTCGCCGCATTGGTCTTAGACCCAATCATCGACGGATTTCACCTCATTCGAGTCCTTATGGATGGCGGCAGCAGCCTGAACCTGCTTTATCAGGACACAGTGCGCAAAATGGGTATAGACCCCTCAAGGATCAAACCCACTAAAACGACCTTTAAAGGCGTCATACCAGGTGTAGAGTCCCATTGCATAGGCTCAGTAACACTGGAAGTGGTCTTCGGATCTCCGGATAACTTCCGAAGCGAAGAGTTAATCTTCGACATAGTCCCGTTCCGCAGTGGCTACCATGCACTGCTCGGGCAAACCACATTTGCGAGATTCAATGCAGTACCGCATTATACATATCTCAAGCTCAAGATGCCAGGACCTCGAGGGGTCATCATAGTCAATGGAAACACAGAGCGCTCTCTCTGCACGGAGGAGCACACTGCGGCCCTCGCAGCAGAAGTGCAAAGCAGCCTCTTAAGGCAATCCACTAGTTCGGCGATTAAGGACCCAGACACCTTCAAGCGCGTCCGGAGTAATCGGCAATAGGACCGCCTGGCACATTCTGAGCTCGCATAGCAATGCGGCCCCCACCCCGGTCCCAGCCAAACGGCGAAATCCGTGCCACGCGTACATAATTACGCATTAAAAATACCATGGGCACAGGCGGGGAGGAGGGCACGACTGCGGCACACTCCAAGTCGCGGCTTAAACCGCACTAGGGGCTTTCCGCTTTCTTATTTTTCTCTTTTAGGACTTCAATCTTTGGAAACCCTGTCCGGCAGCATGATTGCTGAACACATGATGCAGCAACCAAGGAGGCAGAAAGCTACGTTACACCACGGAACTCCCAGGTGGATTACGATAACGAGTGAAATATTTGCTTTAATACTGTTCCTTAGCTTGCCCTTGGAAGGGACATGTCAAACAATCCTACTTTTTGCTTATCACACTACTTGTATCATTCTGCTTTAATGCATCTTTTTGAATAAACAATGCATAGATTAAGACTATTATTGCATTCTTCCTTTATATATATATGTTCATTCATGACATCTAGCACCCGTACACTCTGGTACGGCCAATATGCTAGGGGCTTAAGCATACCCCATAATACGGCATGAGAAGTCCGAACACTTTCAACAGTGTGGCACCCCGAACTTATAGCATTATATGCATCAGCTCCGAATCATGTCTTGGGTCAATAGTTGGGTTTGCCCGGCTCCCATGTTTTGGTACCTTACGTTCCACTATATCGGCTAAGGTAGCACTGGGAGAACTACTGCGATTGTGCCCTTTTCTGCTGGGCTAAGCACCTCAGTAGAGAAAGCTAAAATTGACTGTCGTGATAAGGCGAGAGACTGGTCGCTGTTCGAGAGGTTTCAAGTCCCTAAAGACTTATGCCGCTTAGAGCGAGGAGTCGGCCCTGTCCGGCTTAAGGCGTGTATCGCGCCCCGAATTCGGCCTTCCGAATACTAGGGGCTTCGCTGAAATTTAAAATTATAGAATTCTACGGCTAAGTGAGAGTGATAATGCATTATAGTCCGATTGCCTTGTTCGTTGTGTTGAGCACCTCCCTCGAAGGACCCAACAATGGGAACAAGAGTGCTCAGGTTTATCCCGAACACCCCAGCACTCGTGGCATGGGGGCAGAAGCCGACGACTAGCCATCTCTCAGATTTGATAAACAGCCGAACATAAGGCAATATTTTAAATTCAAACAAGCGTTGCATATCGCATATGAACAAATTTTCATAATACATGATTACACGAGCAAGTTTACTCAAATATTACATCTTTTGCACACTTGTTTGCTACAAGACGAGCACCCTTCAGGACACCCTCATAATACATCTCGGGGTGGCGATGCTCCTTGCCCTGCGGCGGCCCTTCCTTCACCAGCTTCACGGCGTCCATCTTGGCCCAGTGCACCTTCGCACGGGCGAAAGCCCGACGCGCACCTTCGATGCAGACGGACTGCTTGACGACCTCCAGCCGTGGGAAGGCTCCACAAGCCGCCTCACCAGGCTGAAGTAGCTATTGGGAAGGGCGTCACCAGGCCACATTCGGACTATAAAGCCCTTCATGGCCTGTCCGGCCGCCTTGTGCAGCTCGACCAGTTGCTTCAGCTGGTCGCTCAGAGGCATCGGGTGTTCGGTCTCAGTATACTGAGACTAGAACAGCTTCTCCGTTGAGCTTCCCTCCTTGGCCTGGTAAAACCGTGCGGCATCCGACATGCTGCGGGGCAAATCTGCGAATGCTCCTGGAGAGCTCCGGATTTGGGTAAGTAACAAGTAATTTACTTTCACATGCTTGCTTTGCATATAGAATGCCTTACCCGCCGCTATCTTCTTCATCGCATCAATCTCCTGGAGAGCCTTTTGGGCTTCAGCCTTGGCACTCTTTGCACTCTCAAGGGCCGAGATAAGCTCGGACTCTCGCGTCTTCAAGTCAAGCTCCAACGCCTCGTGCTTCGTCATGAGAGCGTGGAGCTCTTGCTGCACCTCGCCCACCCGTGCCTCTTGTTTTTCCCGCTTGGTGCACTCCTGGGCCGCTTTGTTTTCGGCCTCGGATAGCGCTTGCTTCAGGGTCGCCACCTCGGTCGTGGCCCCTGGCAAATTTACGATGATCCTGTCATTTTGCAATTGCATTCTTTATATATATATATATATATATATATATATATATATATATATATATATATCCATAGACTAGGTACTACTTACCTTTGTTCTCCTCGAGCTGCCTCCTGGCAAGGCCGAGCTCTTCCTTGGACCCTTCGAGGTCCTGCTTCAGTGTGGCAACCTACGTAGTTAGTGCGGCAGAGGCCAGCAGCGAAGCCTGCATACGCATATAGACATACTTATATTAGACTCCTGCGATATTGTTTGATCCTCTATTCGGCTTTTCTTTGTGAACACTGAACAGAGCATCAGGGCTACTGTCTATGCGGTAATATTTTTCCTATATTTCAAATACTTACCTCAAAGCCTGTTAGAAGGCTGGCACATGCTTCAGTCAGTCCGCTCTTGGCGGACTGAACCTTCTGGATCACCGCACTCATAATAGTGCGGTGCTCTTCGTCGATGGAAGCGCTGCGAAGCGCTCCTAGTAGATTGTCCAGTGCCCCTGGATGGGAAGAGGTCACCAGCACAGGCGTCTTGCCCCTTTTGGAAGGAGGCCGCCTGCCCTGTTCCGGAACCACTGGAGGTTCCGGCGCGGTGTTCGGCTGAGGGCCAAACTCGGAGCCCTCGGGAGCCTTACTCCCTCTGCTCCTGGAGTCCGGAAGGTCGCCTTGAGGCACCTCCGGGATTGTCTCCCCTCGACCCAGTGCCTCTTGAGACAATACCTCGGCATTGTCCGTAGGGCACGGGGAGGTGGCGGTCGGAAGTGGATCGGTATCCATATCCAACGAGTCCAAGGAGCCTCCCGACGAAGATACATCGATACGGGCTTGGGGTGGTCTGCATAATCATATTCGGCGTTAGGGGAAGCAGTGCGATGAAGGTATGCTATGAGTTACTCTGGTATTCGAATACTTATGACTTCGCCAGGGGCTTGGCCCTAAGCAGCCACTCGTCTTCGCCTTCGTTGGCGGTGGTGGAGTAGTCCGGAAGGAGGGTCCTCCCCTTCTTGGACCCTTCGCCCCCCGGTCGGGGCGGCCTTCCTTTTCTTGTCTCCCCCGATTGAAGGGGGAGCATCTTCATCTTCCTCCTCGTCTTCGGGGGAGGAGTGCGTCGCGGAGTTATCGGACGATGAGTCCAATAACACCTGGCGTCGGGAACTCTTTCGGGTTCCCTTGGCCTTCTTGGTCTTCTCTGGCACCTTATAAGGAGCCGGAGTCAGCATCTCCGTCAGGAGAGCGTACGCAGTGTCTTCGGGCAGAGGGGCCAGACAGTTAATCTGCCCCGACATCTCCACCTAGTCCTGTCAAAGGCATGGATCTCAGACCCCGCACATGGTTAAGCTAGGGGAAATAAATATCCTACCAGATGTATAGAACTCACCGAATGTGCTAGGCGCTTCGCGCTTAGCCCGCGGTCCTCGGTGAGAGAGGGAGGGACCTCGGCGCCCTTGAACAGCACCCTCCAGACGTCCTTGTGCGACGTGTCGAAGAGCTCGCTCAGAGTCTAGTGCTGGGCCGGGTCGACCTCCCACAAGTTGAAATCCCGTTGTTGACACGGGAGGATCCGGCGGAAGAGCATGACCTGGACTATGTTGACAAGCTTGAGCTTCTTGCTTGCCATATTCCGGATACATTTCTAGAGTCCGTCCAGCTCCACTGATGAACCCCAAGATAGGCCCTTCTCTTTCCAGGAGGTGAGCCACGTGGGGATTCCAGATCGAAACTCGGGGCCACCACCCAGTTGGTGTCGTGTGGCTTGGTGATGTAGAACCCCGTCGATTGCCACCCCTTTATGGTATCCACGAAGGAGCCTTCAAGCCATGTAACATTGGGCATCTTGCCCACCATGGCTTCGCCGCATTCCGCTTGTTGGCCTCCCACCACCTTCGGCTTGATATTGAAGGTCTTTAACCATAGGACGAAGTGGGGCCGGATGTGGAGGAAAGCCTCACACATGACGATGAACGCCGAAATGTTGAGGATGAAGTTCGGGGCCAGATCATGGAAGTCCAGCCCGTAGTAGAAGATGAGACCGCAGACATATGGATGGAGGGGAAACCCCAGTCCGCGGAGGAAGTGGTGGAGGAAAACTACCCTCTTGTGATATTCGCGGCTAAGTATCCGGCTCCGCGCATCTTCTTGATGTGTCCCTCCGTAACGGAGGAAGCCATCCATTTGCCTCCCGCTCCGGACATGTTTGGAGAAGGTTGAGGGGAAGGATGTGGACTTGGGTGTTGGAGCTTGAGTGCGCAAGAATGGATGAGCAAGGAGGAAGAAGGCGTGGGTAGAGAAAAGTTAAGCCTTATCCCCTTATGAGGGTGGCCGAAACTATGCGCCCCCACTAGCCTGGTAAAACTCGCTTATCCCCCAAGCGCCGTAATTGATGGCACGGTTGGGTTACCCACACCCGTATTGATGAGAATCCTGTAATAAGGGGGACACGATCTCTTCTTTGACAAGACGTGTCAAGAAACTGCCTCGCGTTATGTGCGGGGCTAGTTAAAGGAAACGGTTCGAATAATCACCGGTCCATGGCATAATGTCATGTTGCCAAAACGTGTCAGCAGATTAGATTTGTGGAAATATTATTCTCTCTACGGTGGTATGTGGAACTTATTTTGCAGGGTCGGACACTATCCTTTTATTCGAACTCTTCTGTGGTGAATTAGGAGGAGGAACCCGCCTTGCAGTGTGGAAGACAACACTGCGCGCCGGACTCATCGTCATTGAAGGCTGGTTCAGGGGCTACTGAGGGAGTCCTGGATTAAGGGGTCTGCGGACAGCTGGACTATATTCCTTGGCCGGACTGTTGGACTATGAAGATACAAGATTGAACACTTCGTCTCGTGTCCGGATGGGACTCTACTTGGCGTGGAAGGCAAGCTAGGCAGTACGGATATGGATATCTCCTCCTTTGTAACCGACCTTGTGTAACCCTAACCCCCTCCGGTGTCTATAAAACTGGAGGGTTTTAGTCCGTAGGACAACATACAATCATACCATAGGCTAGGTTCTAGGGTTTAGCCTCTCCGATCTCGTGGTAGATCAACTCTTGTAATACTCATATCATCAAGAATAAATCAAGCAGGGCGTAGGGTTTTACCTCCATCAAGAGGGCCCGAACCTGGGTAAAACATCATGTCCCCTGCCTCATGTTACCATCCGCCTTAGACGCACAGTTCGGGACCCCCTACCCGAGATCCACCGGTTTTGACACCGACACTTTCCTTAACGAAAATTGTAATATAATATTTCCTTCCTTCATATCAATAATTGCACCGATCGTTCTAAGGAAAGGTCTACCAAGAATAATAGGACATGAAGGATTGCAATCTATGTCAAGAACAATAAAATCTACAGGCACATAATTCCTATTTGCAACAATAAGAACATCATTAATTCTTCCCATAGGTTTCTTAATACTGGAATCCGCAAGGTGCAAGTTTAAAGAGCAATCATCAAAATCACATGAACCTAACAAATCACACAAAGTCTTTGGAATCATGGAAACACTAGCACCCAAATCACACAAAGCATAGCATTCATGATCTTTAATTTTAATTTTAATAGTAGGTTCCCACTCATCATAAAGTTTTCTAGGGATAGAAACTTCCAACTCAAGTTTTTCTTCATAAGATTGCATCAAAGCATCAACGATATGTTTAGTAAAAGCTTTATTTTGGCTATAAGCATGAGGAGAATTTAGCACAGATTGCAATAAGGAAATACAATCTATCAAAGAGAAATTATCATAATTAAATTCCTTGAAATCCAAAATAGTTGGTTCATTAAAATTTAAAGTTTTGACTTCTTTAATCCCACTTTTAACAATTTTAGCATCAAGATCTAAAGAGTCTGAATTCTTGGAACACCGTCTAGGTAAAGGTGGATCATATTAAGTCCCATCATTATCAAGATTCATATTGCAAAACAAAGATTTAATAGGGGACACATCAATAACTTTTAGATCTTCATCTTTATTATCATGGAAACTAGAAGAACATGCTTTTATAAAGAAATCTTTCTTAGCACGCATCCTAGCGGTTCTTTCTTTGCACTCATCAATGGAAATTCTCATGGCTTTGAGAGACTCATTGATATCATGCTTAGGTGGAATAGATCTAAGTTTCAAAGAATCAACATCAAGAGAAATTCTATCAATGTTCCTAGCCAACTCATCAATCTTAAGCAATTTTTCTTCAATCAAAGCATTGAAATTCTTTTGCGAAGTAATAAATTCTTTAATATTAGATTCAAAATCAGAGGGCATCTTATTATAATTTCCATAAGAATTGTTGTAGGAATTACCATAATTATTAGAGGAATTACTAGGATACGGCCTAGGATTAAAGTTTCCTCTATATGCGTTGTTACCAAAATTATTCCTACCAACAAAATTCACATCCATAGATTCATTATTATTCTCAATCAAAGTAGACAAAGGCATATCATTAGGATCAGAAGAAACACTTTTATTAGCAAATAATTTCATAAGTTCATCCATCTTTCCACTCAAAACATTAATTTCTTCTATCGCATGCACTTACTTATTAGTAGATCTTTCAGTGTGCCATTGAGAATAATTAACCATAATATTATCTAGGAGTTTAGTAGCTTCTCCTAAAGTGATTTCCATAAAAGTGCCTCCCGCGGCCGAATCTAAAAGATTTCTAGAAGCAAAACTCAATCTGGCATAATTTTTTTGTATAATCATCCACAAATTCAAACCATGCGTAGCACAATTATGTATCATTAATTTCATCCTCTCCCAAGCTTGTACAACATGTTCATGATCAAGTTTCTTGAAATTCATAATATCGTTTCTAAGAGAGATGATCTTAGCGGGAGGAAAATACTTAGAGATAAAAGCATCTTTGCACTTATTCCACGAATCAATACTATTTTTAGGCAAAGACGAAAACCAAGCTTTAACACGATCTCTAAGCGAAAAAGGAAATAGCTTCAATTTAACAATATCATTGTCCACATCTTTCTTATTTTGCATATCACACAAATCAACGAAGCTATTTAGATGGGTAGCGGCATCTTCACTAGGAAGGCCGGAAAACGGATCTTTCATGACAAGATTCAGCAAAGCAACATTAATTTCACAAGATTCAGTATCATCAAGAGGAGCAATCCGAGTGTGATACGTCTCCAACGTATCTATAATATTTGATTGCTCCATGCTATATTACCTACTGTTTTGGACTATATTGGGCTTTATTTTCCACTCTTATATTATTTTTGGGACTAACCTATTAACCGGAGGCCCAGCCCATAATTGCTGTTTTTGCCTATTTCAGTGTTTCGGAGAAACAGAATATCAAAATGAATGAAACCTTCGGGAACGCGATTTTCTCATCAGATAAGACCCAGGAGACTTGGACCCTCCGTCAAGAAAGCCACGAGGCGGTCACGAGGGTGGAGGGCGCGCCCCCTGCCTCGTGGCCCCCTCGAAGCTCCACCAACATACTCCTTCCTCCTATATATACCTACGTACCCCCAAACGATCTCATACGGAGCCAAAAAACTAATTCCACCGCCGCAACTTTCTGTATCCATGAGATCCCATCTTGGGGCCTGTTCCGGAGCTCTGCCGGAGGGGGCATCGATCACGGAGGGCTTCTACATCATCATCCAAGCCCCTCCGATGAAGTGTCAGTAGTTTACTTCAGACCTACGGGTCCATAGTTAGTAGCTAGATGGTTTCTTCTCTCTTTTTGGATATCAATACAATGTTGTCCCCCTCTCTCGTGGAGATCTATTCGATGTAATCTTCTTTTTGCGGTGCGTTTGTTGAGGCCGAGGAATTGTGGGTTTATGATCCAGTCTATCTATGAATAATATTTGAATCTTCTTTGAATTCTTTTATGTATGATTGCTTATCTTTGCAAGTCTCTTCAAATTATCAGTTTGGTTTGGCCTACTAGATTGGTTTTTCTTACCATGGGAGAAGTGCTTAGCTTTGGGTTCGATCTTGTGGTGTCCTTTCCCAGTGACAGAAGGGGCAGCAAGGCATGTATTGTATTGTTGCCATCGAGGATAACAAGATGGTTTTTTATCATATTGCATGAAACTATCCCTCTACATCATGTCATCTTGCTTAAGGTGATACTCTGTTTTTTAACTTAATACTCTAGATGCATGCTGGATAGCGGTCGATGAGTGGAGTAATAGTAGTAGATGCAGGCAGGAGTCGGTCTACTTGTCTCGGACGTGATGCCTATATCCATGATCATACCTAGATATTCTGATAACTATGCTCAATTCTGTCAATTGCTCAACAGTAATTTGTTCACCCACCGTAGAATACTTATGCTCTTGAGAGAAGCCACTATTGAAACCTATGGCCCCCGGGTCTCTTTCTCATCATATAAATCTCCATCACTTTATTATTGCTTTGCTTTTTACTTTGCCTTTTACTTTTCACTTTGCATCTCTATACCAAAAATATTATTTATCATCTCTATCAGATCTTACTTTCGTAAGTGACCGTGAAGGGATTGACAACCCCTAAGCGTGTTGGTTGCATTGAGCTATTGTTTTTGTGTAGGTACGAGGGACTCGCGCGTAGCCTCCTACTGGATTGATACCTTGGTTCTCAAAAACTGAGGGAAATACTTATGCTACTTTGCTGCATCATCCTCTCCTCTTCGGGGAAATCCAACGCAGTGCTCAAGAGGTAGCAAGAAGAATTTCTGGCGCCGTTGCCGGGGAGTCTGCGCAAAATTCAACATACCAAGTACCCATCACAATCCCTATCTCCTGCATTACATTATTTGCCATTTGCCTCTTGTTTTCCTCTTCCCCACTTCACCCTTGCCGTTTTATTCGCCCTCTCTCTCTATCCTCCCTCTCTATTTGCCTCTTTTGCCCGTTTGCTTTGTGTTTGCTCGCTTGTCATGGCTAGTCTCATATCTTCTCCATTGTCTCCCGAGAATGAAGTTCTAAATTTTAAACAAAGGGAGGGAGAAAATCTAAAAGATGCTTGGTATAGAATTTGCAATGCTCAAAATAGATCTACCAGGAAGCAATCTACTTCAGTTCTTCTCCGCAATTTTTATGTAGGTGCTAGTCCTTGGTATAGATATATCCTTGATACCATTACCGGAGGGAATTTCTTGGGTAGCCATACTTTTGATTGTTATAATGCTATGTTAGATTTATCTGGCTCACCACCTCTTTTGGTTAATGGAACAATGTTAACTTTGGAGCATGTTATGCAAAGACTTTAAATTATTGAAAATAAAGTTGATACCATTGAATTAATTGAAAATATAGATAAACATATCCACAATCAAATTACCCAATATGGATCTAAGGTAGGAATGACTTTGAAAAATATTAAGGAAAAGGAACCCATAGTTAATGAGAAAATAAATCTAGATTCCACTAGAATCGATAAACTTGAGGGTATCATTACGAACTTGGGAACCTCTTTTTCTTCCGTAAAGAATACTCCAAGTCCTCCTACTAAAATTGCCAAGCTTATGTATGTTCCTAAAAATAAGGGTGAATCATCTAGTAAGGAAACTGCGGATCTTAAATCTATAAGTATTCATCCCAATCTTTTTGCTATCATTAAGGAACCAATTGCTAGAAATGATTTTTTTGATATTGTGACTAAGAGTTTGATAATCACTAGAAAGAAAGAAATTCCTAAGGGAGATAGATGCCTCATTGAAGAATTGCCTACCAAAGATGGCAATACCTAGATCTATTCTTGCTTGTTATGCCTAGTTAGGGGCGTTAAACGATAGCGCTTGTTGGGAGGCAACCCAATTTTATTTTTATTCCTTGCTTTTTCCTCCTGTTTAGTAATAAATAAATTTTTCAGCCTCTGTTTTGGTTGTGTTTTTTTGTGTTTAGTTAGTGTTTGTGCCAAGTAGAACCGTTGGGAAGACTTGGGGAAAGTCTTGTTGAACTTGCTGTAAAAAACAGAAACTTTAGCGCTCACGAGAACTGCTGTCGTTTTTATTTGGAGAGTGCTATTTAGTTAATTATTTTTGAATATGATTAATAGATAAATTCCTCACGTCCAGCAATTTATTTTAGAATTTTTGGGTTCCAGATCTTGGTGCTAGCTACAGATTACTACAGACTGTTCTGTTTTTGACAGATTCTGTTTTTCGTGTGTTGTTTGCTTATTTTGATGAATCTATGGCTAGTAAAATAGTTTATAAACCATAGAGAAGTTGGAATACAGTAGGTTTAACACCAATATAAATAAATAATGAGTTAATTACAGTACCTTGAAGTGGTCTTTTGTTTTCTTTCGCTAACGGAGCTCGCGAGATTTTCTACTTTAAGTTTTGTGTTGTGAAGTTTTCAAGTTTTGGGTAAAGATTTGATAGATTATGGAACAAGGAGTGGCAAGAGCCTAAGCTTGGGGATGCCCATGGCACCCCCAAGATAATCTAAGGACACCTAAAATCCAAAGCTTGGGGATGCCCGGAAGGCATCCCCTCTTTCGTCTACTTCTATCGGTAACTTTACTTGGAGCTATATTTTTATTCACCACATGATATGTGTTTTACCCGGAGCGTCTTTTATGATTTGAGTCTTTGCTTGTTAGTCTACCACAATCATTCTTTATGTACACACCTTTTGATAGAGACATACATAATTTGGAATTTGATAGAATACCCTATGTGCTTCATTTACTTCTTTTGAGCCCTATAGTTTTACTCTAGTGCTTCACTTATATCTTTTGAGTTTTATAGTTTTGCTCTAGTGCTTCACTTATAACTTTTAGAGCACAGTGGTGGATTCGTTTTATAGAAACTATTGATCTCTCATGCTTCACTTAGATTATTTTGAGAGTCTTAATAGCATGGTAATTTGATTAATAATAATATGCTTGGTATTCAAGATGTGTAAAACTTTCTTTTTAGTGCGTTGAATACTAAGAAAAAAATTGATGCTTGACAATTGTTTTGGGATATGAGGATGGTGATATTAGAGTCATGCTAGTTGAGTAGTTGTGAATTTGAGAAATGCTTGTGTTAAAGTTTGTGATTCTCGTAGCATGCACATATGGTGAACCGTTATGTGATGAAGTCGGAGCATGGTTTATTTATTGATTGTCTTCCTTATGAGTGGCGGTCGGGGACGAGCGATGGTCTTTTCCTACCAATCTATCCCCCTAGGAGCATGCGTGTAATACTTTGCTTTGATAATTTCTAGATTTTTGCAATAATTATATGAGTTCTTTTTGACTAATGTTGAGTCCATGGATTATACGCACTTTCCTTCCTTCCACCATTGCTAGCCTCTCTAATACCGCACACTTTTCACTGGTATCATACACCCACCAAATACCTTCCTCAAAACAGCCACCATAACTACCTATCATGGCATTTCCATAGCCATTCCGAGATATATTGCCATGCAACTTTCCACCGTTCCGTTCATTATGACACGCTCCATCATTGTCATATTGCTAGCATGATCATGTAGTTGACATCGTATTTGTGGCAAAGCCGCCGTTCATAATTATTTCATACATGTCACTCTTGATTCATTGCATATCCCGGTACACCGCCGGATGCATTCATATAGAGTCATATTTTGTTCTAAGTATTGAGCTGTAATTGTTGAGTTGTAAGAAAAATAAAAAGTGTGATCATCATCATTTTTAGAGCATTGTACCAAGTGAGGAAAGGATGATGGAGACTATGATTCCCCCACAAGTCGGGATGAGACTCCGGACAAAAAAAGAGGCCATAAAAAAAAAGAGAAGGCCCAAACAAAAAAAATGAGAGAAAAAGAGAGAAGGGACAATGTTACTATCCTTTTACCACACTTGTGCTTCAAAGTAGCACCATGATCTTCATGATAGAGAGTCTCTCATTCTGTCACTTTCATATACTAGTGGGAATTTTTCATTATAGAACTTGGCTTGTATATTCCAATGATGGGCTTCCTCAAAATTCCCTAGGTCTTCGTGAGCAAGCGAGTTGGATGCACACCCACTTAGTTTCTTTTGTCGAGCTTTCATATACTTATAGCTCTAGTGCATCCGTTGCATGGAAATCCCTACTCACTCACATTGATATCTATTGATGGGCATCTCCATAGCTCGTTGATACACCTAGTTGATGTGAGACTATCTTCCCCTCTTTTTGTCTTCTCCACAACCACCATTCTATTCCACATATAGTGCTATATCCATGGCTCACGCTCATGTATTGCATGAAGATCGAAAAAGTTTTGAAAATGTCAAAAGTATGAAACAATTGCTTGGCTTGTCATCGGGGTTGTGCATGATTTGAATACTTTGTGTGGTGAAGATAGAGCGTAGCCAGACTATATGATTTTGTAGGGATAGCTTTCTTTGGCCATGTTATTTTGAGAAGACATAATTGCTTTGTTAGTATGCTTGAAGTATTATTATTTTTATGTCAACATGAACTTTTGTCTTGAATCTTTTGAATCTGAATATTCATACCATAGTTAAGAAGATTTACATTGAAATTATGCCAAGTAGCACTTCGCATCAAAAATTCTGTTTTTATCATTTACCTACTCGAGGACAAGCATGAATTAAGCTTGGGGATGCTTGATACGTCTCCAACGTATCTATAATTTTTAATTGCTCCATGCTATATTACCTGCTGTTTTGGACTATATTGGGCTTTATTTTCCACTTCTATATTATTTTTTGGACTAACCTATTAACCGGAGGCCCAGCCCAGAATTGTTGTTTCTTGCCTATTTCAGTGTTTCAGAGAAACAGAATATCAAACGGAGTCCAAACGGAATGAAACCTTCGGGAACGTGATTTTCTCATCAGATAAGACCCAGGAGACTTGGACCCTCCATCAAGAAAGCCACGAGGCGGTTACACGGGTGGAGGGCCCCCCTAGGGCACGCCCCCTACCTCGTGGGCCCCTCGAAGCTCCACCGACGTAATCCTTTCTCCTATGTATACCTACGTACCCCCAAACGATCTCAGACGGAGCCAAAAACCTAATTCCACCGCCACAACTTTCTGTATCCATGAGATCCCATCTTGGGGCCTGTTCCGGAGCTCCGCCGGAGGGGACATCGATCACGGAGGGCTTCTACATCATCATCCAAGCCCCTCCGATGAAGTGTGAGTAGTTTACTTCAGACCTACGGGTCCATAGTTAGTAGCTAGATGGCTTCTTCTCTCTTTCTTAATCTCAATACAATGTTCCCCCCTCTCTCGTGGAGGTCTATTCGATGTAATCTTCTTTTTGCGGTGCGTTTGTTGAGACCGATGAATTATGGGTTTATGATCCAGTCTATCTATGAATAATATTTGAATCTTCTCTGAATTCTTTTATGTATGATTGGTTATCTTTGCAAGTCTCTTCGAATTATCAGTTTGGTTTGGCCTACTAGATTGGTTTTTCTTGCCATGAGAGAAGTGCTTAGCTTTGGGTTCGATCTTGCGGTGTCCTTTCCCGGTGACAGAAGGGGCAGCAAGGCAGGTATTGTATTGTTGCCATCGAGGATAACAAGATGGGTTTTTTATAATATTGCATGAAACTATCCCTCTACATCATGTCATCTTGCTTAAGACGTTACTTTGTTCTTATCTTAATACTCTAGATGCATGCTGGATAGCGGTCGATGAGTGGAGTAATAGTAGTAGATGTAGGCAGGACTCGGTCTACTTGTCTCGGACGTGATGCCTATATACATGATCATACCTAGATATTCTCATAACTATGCTCAATTCTGTCAATTGCTCAACAGTAATTTGTTCACCCACCGTAGAATACTTATGCTCTTGAGAGAAGCCACTAGTGAAACCTATGGCCCCCGAGTCTCTTTCTCATCATATCAATCTCCATCACTTTATTATTGCTTTGCTTTTTTACTTTGCCTTTTACTTTTCACTTTGCATCTCTATACCAAAAATACCAAAAATATTATTTATCATCTGTATCAGATCTCACTTTCGTAAGTGACCGTGAAGGGATTGACAACCCCTAAGCGTGTTGGTTGCGTTGAGCTATTGTTTTTGTGTAGGTACGAGGGACTCGCGCGTAGCCTCCTACTGGATTGATACCTTGGTTCTCAAAAACTGAGGGAAATACTTACGCTACTTTGCCGCATCATCCTCTCCTCTTCGGGGAAATCCAACGCAGTGCTCAAGAGGTAGCAGAGTGCTAATAAAATCATCGTTGTTGGTACTGGTAAAGTCACACAATTTAGTATTATCTTGAGCCATCGTGACAAGCAAGCAATCCAACACACAAGCAAACAAGAGACAAGCAAAAGGAGGCAAATAGAGAAAGAGAGGGAGGACGGAGAGAGAGAGGGCGAATAAAACGGCAAGGGTGAAGTGGGGGAGAGGAAAACGAGAAGCAGATGGAAAATAATGTAATGCGGGAGATAAGGGTTTGTGATGGGTACTTGGTATGTCTTGACTTTTGCGTCGACTCCCCGGCAATGGTGCCAAAAATCCTTCTAGGTACCTCTTGAGCACTTGCGTTGGTTTTCCCTTGAAGAGGAAAGGGTGATGCAGCAAAGTAGCGTAAGTATTTCCCTCAGTTTTTGAGAACCAAGGTATCAATCCAGTAGGAGGCCACGCACGAGTCCCTCGCACCTACACAAACAAATAAATCCTCGCAACCAATGCGATAAGGGGGAGTGAGATATGATAAGATAATATTTTTGATATTTTTATGATAAAGATGCAAAGTAAAATAAAAGGCAAAGGAAATAACTAAGTATTGGAAGATTAATATGATGGAAGATAGACCCGAGGGCCATAGGTTTCACTAGTGGCTTCTCTCAAGAGCATAAGTATTCACAGTGGGTAAACAAATTACTGTTGAGCAATTGACAGAATTGAGCATAGTTATGAGAATATCTAGGTATGATCATGTATATAGGCATCACGTCCGAGACAAGTAGACCGACTCCTGCCTGCATCTACTACTATTACTCCACACATCGACCGCTATCCAGCATGCATCTAGAGTATTAAGTTCATAAGAACAGAGTAACACTTTAAGCAAGATGACATGATGTAGAGGGATAAACTCATGCAATATGAAATAAACCCCATCTTGTTATCCTTGATGGCAACAATACAGTACGTGCCTTGTTGCCCCTACTGTCACTGGGAAAGGACACTGCAAGATTGAACCCAAAGCTAAGCACTTCTCCCATTGCAAGAAAGATCAATCTAGTAGGCGAAACCAAACTGATAATTCGAAGAGACTGGCAAAGATAACCAATCATACATAAAAGAATTCAGAGAAGATTCAAATATTGTCCATAGATAAACTTGATCATAAACCCACAATTCATCGGTCTCAACAAACACACCGCAAAAGAAGATTACATCGAATAGATCTCCACAAGAGAGGGGGAGAACTTTGTATTGAGATCCAAAAGAGAGAAGAAGCCATCTAGCTAATAACTATGGACCCGAAGGTCTGAGGTAAACTACTCACACTTCATCGGAAGGGCTATGGTGTTGATGTAGAAGCCCTTCGTGATCAATGCCCCCTCCGGTAGAGCTCCGGAAAAGGCCCCAAGATGGGATCTCATGGATACAGAAAGTTACGGCGGTGCAATCAGGGTTTTGGCTCCGTATCTGGTAGTTTGGGGGTACGTAGGTATATATAGGAGGAAGGAGTACATCGGTGGAGCAACAGGGGGCCCACGAGGGTGGAGGGCGCGCCTGGGGGGGAGGTGGGCCCCTACCTTGTGGCCTCCTGGTTGATGTCTTGATGTAGGGTCCAAGTCCTTTGGATCATGTTCGTTCCGAAAATCATGTTCCCGAAGGTTTCATACCGTTTGGACTCCGTTTGATATTCTTTTTCTGTGAAACCCTAAAATAGGCAAAAAAAAACAGCAATTCTGGGTTGTGCCTCCGGTTAATAGGTTAGTCCCAAAAAATAATATAAAAGTGTATAATAAAGCCCAATAATGTCCAAAACAGAATATAATATAGCATGGAACAATCAAAAATTATAGATACATTGGAGACGTATCATGGACCAATCCTTTTTGTAGCGAAGGACAAGCCTGGACAAACTCTTATATGAAGGAAAGCGCTCCTGAGGACACATGGGAATTATCGTCAAGCTAGTTTTCATCACGATCATATGATTCGCGTTCGGTACTTTGATAATTTGATATGTGGGTGGACCGGTGCTTGGGTGATGTCCTTACTTGGACAAACATCCCACTTATGATTAACCCCCATTGCAAGCATCCGCAACTACAGCAGAAGTATTAAGGTAAACCTAACCATAACATGAAACATATGGATCCAAATGAGCCCCTTACGAAGCAACACATAAACTAGGGTTTAAGCTTCTGTCACTCTAGCAACCCATCATCTACTTATTACTTCCCAATGCCTCCCTCTAGGCCCAAACAATGGTGAAGTGTCATGTAGTCGAAACTCACATGACACCACTAGAGGGATGACAACATACATCTCATCAAAATATCGAACGAATACCAAATTCACATGACTACTAATAGCAAGACTTCTCCCATGTCCTCGGGAACAAATGTAACTACTCACAAAGCATATTCATGTTCATAATCAGAGGGGTATTAATATGCATAATGGATCTGAACATATGATCTTCCACCAAGTAAACCGACTAGCATCAACTACAAGGAGTAATCAACACTACTAGCAACCCACAGGTACCAATCTGAGGTTTGGATACAAAGATTGGATACAAGATATGTACTAGGTTTGAGATGAGATGGTGCTAGTGAAGATGTTGATGGAGATTGACCCCCTCCCGATGAGAGGATCATTGGTGATGACGATGGTGATGATTTCCCCCTCCCGGAGGGAAGTGTCCCCGGCAGAACAGCTCTGTCGGAGCCCTATATTGGTTCTGCCAAGGTTCCGCCTCGTGGCGGTGGAGTCTCGTCCCGAAAGCTTGCTTATGATTTTTTTCCTCAATGAAAGACTCCATATAGCAGAAGATGGGCATCGGAGGGCCACCAGGGGGCCCATGAGGAAGGGGGCGCGGCCAGGGGGTAGGGCGTGCCCCCACCCTCGTGGCTGGTGTGTGGCCCCCCTCTGGTACTTCTTGCGCTCAGTATTTTTATATATTCTGGAAATAACTTCTGTGAAGTTTCAGGACTTTTGGAGCTATGCAGAATAGGTCTCTAATATTTGCTCCTTTTCCAGCCTAGAATCCCAGCTGCCGGTATTCTCCCTCTTTATGTAAAGCTTCTAAAATAAGAGAGAATAGACATAAGTATAGTGACATAATGTGTAATAACAGCCAATAATTCAATAAATATGGATATAAAAGCATGATGCAAAATGGACGTATCAGGAGCATGCGCGTAGTGCTTGGTTTTGATGACTTGTAGATTTTTGCAATAAGTATGTGAGTTATTTATGTCTAATGTTGAGTCCATAGATTATACACACTCTCACCCTTCCATCATTGCTAGCCTCTTCAGTACCGTGCATTGCCCTTTCTCACGTTGAGAGTTGGTGCAAACTTCGCCGGTGCATCCAAACCCCGTGATATGATACGCTCTATCACACATAAACCTCCTTATATCTTCCTCAAAACAGCCACCATACCTACCTATTATGGCATTTCCATAGCCATTCTGAGGTATATTGCCATGCAACTTTCCACCGTTTCATTCATGACACGCTTCATCATTGTCATATTGCTTTGCATGATCATGTAGTTGACATCGTATTTGTGGCAAAGCCACCATGCATAATTTATCATCATGTCACTCTTGATTCATTGCCCTTCCCGGTACACCGTCGAAGGCATTCATATAGAGTCATACTTTGTTCTAGTATTGAGTTGTAATCATTGAGCTATAAATAAATAGAAGTGTGATGATCATCATTAATAGAGCATCGTCCCAAATAAAAAAAGAGAAAGGCCAAAAAAAAGAAAAGCCCAAAAAAACAAGAAAAAAAGGAAAAAATAAGATAAATAAATAAAAAGGGACAATGCTACTATCCTCTTTTGTTGGGGAACGTAGTAATTTCAAAAAAATTCTTACGCACACGCAAGATCATGGTGATGCATAGCAATGAGAGGGGAGAGTATCATCCACGTACCCTCGTAGACCATAAGCGGAAGCGTTATGAGAACGCGATTGATGTAGTCGTACGTCTTCACGATCCGACTGATCCAAGTACCGAACGTACGACACCTCCGAGTTCAGCACACGTTCAGCTCGATGACGTCCCGCGAACTCTGATCCAGCAGAGCTTCGCGAGAGAGTTCCGTCAGGACGACGACGTGATGACGGTGATGATGTTGTTACCGACGCAAGGTTTTGCCTAAGCACTGCTACGATATGATCGAGGTGGATTATGGTGGAGGGGGGCACCGCACACGGCTTGGAACAATCAACTTGTGTGTCTTTGGGTGCCCCCCCGCCCCGTATATAAAGGAGCAAGGGAGGAGGCCGGCTGGCCTTGGTGCGCCCCAAGGAGAGGAGGAATCCTCCTCCTAGTAGGAGTAGGATTCATCCTTTCCTAGTCCTACTAGGAAGGGGGAAGGGGGAAGGAAAGAGAGGGAGAGGGAGAGGGAAAGAGGGGCCACGCCCCCTCCCCTAGTCCAATTCAGACTCCTCATGGGAGGGGGGGTGTCGGTGTCAAAACCGGCGGATCTCGGGTAGGGGGTCCCGAACTGTGCGTCTAGGCCGGATGGTAACAGGAGGCAAGGGACACGAAGTTTTACCCAGGTTCGGGCCCTCTTGATAGAGGTAAAACCCTACGTCCTGCTTGATTAATATTGATGATATGGGTAGTACAAGAGTAGATCCACCACGAGATCGGAGAGGCTAAACCCTAGAAGCTAGCCTATGGTATGATTGTTGTTCTGTATGTTGTCCTACGGACTAAAACCCTCCGATTTATATAGATACCGGAGAGGGTTAGGGTTACACAAAGTCGGTTACAATGGTAGGAGATCTACATATCCGTATTGCCAAGCTTGCCTTCCACGCCAAGGAAAGTCCCTTCCGGGCACGGGACGAAGTCTTCACTCTTGTATCTTCTTAGTCCAGGAGTCTGGTTGAAGGTATAGTCCGGCCATCCGGACACCCCCTAATCCAGGACTCCCTCAGTAGCCCCTGAACCAGGCTTCAATGACGATGAGTCCGGCGCGCAGATTGTCTTCGGCATTGCAAGGCGGGTTCCTCCTCCAAGTACTTCATAGAAGATTTTGAACACAAAGATAGTGTCCGGCTCTGCAAAATAAGTTTCCACATATTGCCATAGAGATAATAATATTTACACAAATCTAATCTGCTGACGTATTCTGTAGTGTGACAACACCACGCCAAGACTTTATTCGAATCGTTCTATTATCCCACCTCAGCGTGTCATGCGAGGCGGTTTCCTTGGCACGTCTTGTTAAAGCAGATATTGTGTCCCCTTATTCCGGGATTCTCATCAATACGGGCATGGGTAAGCCAACTGCGCCATTGATTATGGCGCTTGGAGATAAGCGAGTTTTACCAGGCTGGTGGGGACAAGTAGTTGCGTCCACCCATATAAGGGGATAAGGATCCACCTTTTCACCTACGCCTTCTTCCTCTTTTGCCTATCCATTTTCGCGCACTCGAGCTCCAGCGCCCAAGTCCGCACTTACCCACCTCAACCTTCTCCAGCCACGTCCGGAGCGGGAGGCAAGTGGATGGTCTCCTCCATCACGGAGGGACACATCAAAAAACTGAGGAAGGCCGGATACTTGTCTAACGACATCGCGTACCGGCTTCCCGAAGAGGGGCAGCTCCTCCCCACCCCAAGGCCCCATGAGAGGGCAGTGTTCCTTCCCCACTTACTCTGCGGACTGGGCTTTCCTATCCACCCATTCGTCCGGGGACTCATGTTCTACTACGGCCTGGATTTCCATGATCTGGCCCGGAACTCATCCTCAACATCTCGGCGTTTATCGTCGTGTGCGAGGCTTTCCTCCGCATCCGCCCCCATTTTGGCCTATGGCTCAAGACTTTCAATGTCAAGCCGAAGGTGGTGCGCGGCAACCAGGCGGAGTGCGGAGGCGCCATGGTGGGCAAGATGCCCAACGTCTTATGGCTCGAGGGCTCCTTTGTGGAGACCCTGAAGGGGTGGCAATCGGGGTGGTTTTACATCACCGAGCCGCGCGACCCTGAGTGGGTCGCAGCCCCCGAGTTCTGATCTGGACCCCCAACACGGCTCACGTCCTGGAAAGAGACGGGCCTATCGGGGGGCAGCAATGAAGAGGTGACTGGACTGCAAACATGCGTCCAAACCCTGGTGAACAAGCAGCTCAAGCTTGTCAACGTAGTCCAGGTTATGCTCATCCGCCGGATCCTCCCATGTCAACAACGGGCCTTCAATCTGTGGGAGTTCAACCCGGCGCAGCATCGAACTCTGAGCAGGATCTTCGACACAACGTACGAAGATGCCTGGAAGGTGCTTTCCAAGGGCACCGATGCTCCCGCATCCGCTACCGAGGATCGCGGATTCAGCGCGCAGCGTCACGCTAGCACGGTAAGTTGTTTGTACCTTTTACAGGGTATTAGTTTTTCATAGTTTAACTCTATGCAGGATCTAAGCTCCCTTACCTTTGACAGGATTGGCAGGCGAAGTCCGGACAGATCGACTATCCGACTCCTTTGCCCGAAGACCCAACCGATGCCCGCTTGGCGAAGCTGCTGGTTCTGGCACCCTATGTGGTGCCGGAGAAGAAGGCCACGGGGCCTCGAAAAAGTGCCCGGCGCCAGGAGGTGTCGGGTTCATCATCTGACGGCTCCAAGGCGCATTCCTCCCATGAAGACGAGGAGGAGGAAGAAGAAACCTCTCCCCCTCCAGCGGGGGGAGAGAAGTAAAGGAAGGCCGCCCTCACTGGGGAGGCCAAAGGGTCCAAGAAGGGGAAAACCCTTCCTCCAGACTACTCCACCAACGCAGATGACAGCGGAGAGGAGTGGCCACTCAGGGCCAAGCCCCTGGCGAAATCGTAAGTATCCGGATACCAGAGTAATTCATAGTATTCCTTTATTGCACAGCTTTCCCTTATGTCGAATATGATTATGCAGCCCACCCAAAGACCGGCTCGACGCGTCATCGAGCGGTTCAATGGACTCGTCGGATGTGAATTCGCTTCCGACGGCTACCTCCCCCCGCCCTACGAACGACGCCGAAGTGTTGTCCCGACAGGTTCCAAGCCAGGAGGAGGTGGTCCTGGAGGTGCCGCAAGGCGGCCTCCCGGACTCCAGGAGTAAAGGGGATAAAATCCCCTAGGGCTCCAAGTCCGGCTCTAGGCCGGACACCGCTCCGGAACCTTCAAAGGCTCTAGAGTCCGGCGGGCGACCTCCTTCCAAGAGGAGCAAGCCCACCGTGCCGGTGACCCCCGTCCAACCGGAGGCGCCGGACAATCTGTTGGAGGTGCTCCAAGGCGCCTCCATCGACGAGGAGCACCACACCATTATGAGTGCGGTCATCCAGAAGGTTCAGTCCGGAAAGAGCGGACTGACTAAAGCTTGTGCTAGCCTTTTAACAGGCTTTGAGGTAAGTAAAGAATGTGTAAATAATATTACCGCATAGACAGTAGCCCCTGATGCTCTGTTTGGCGTTCGGGAAGAAAAGCCGAATAGAGGATCAAATAAAATTCGCAGGAGTCTAACAAAAAGGAGTCAATATGCGTATGCAGGCTTCTCTGCTGGTCCGCCGCACGGACTGCGGAAGTGGACACGCTAAAGCAGAACCTCGAGCAGTCCGAGCAAGAGCTCGGGCGTTCCAAGAAGCAGCTCGAGGACAAGGAAGGTAAGAAATACGTTGTTTAAATATATATATATATATATATATATATATATAAAGTGCAATTGCAAAAAATGACAGGATTATTGTGGCTATTGTAGGGGCCACGTCTGAGGTGGCGACCCTTAAGCGAGCGTTGGTCGAGGCCGAGAAGAGGGCGGCCATGGAGCGCACCGAGCGGGAGAAGTATGAGCCCCAGGTTGGCAAGGTGCGGCAAGAGCTCCAGGCTCTCATGAAAAAACATGAGAGTTTGGAGCTTGACTCAAAGACGCGAGCGTCCGAGCTCGCGGTGGCTATTGAAAATGCCAAGTCTGCCAAGGCCGAATCCCAGAAGACCCTCCAGGAGTTGGATGCGGTGAAAAAGATAGCGGCGGGTAAGGCATTCTTTATGCAAAGCAAACACATAAACGTGAGTTACTTGTTACTTACCCGAATCCGGAGCTCTCTAGGAGCATTCGCAGATCTTCCCCGTAGCGTGTCCGATGCCGCCGCATTCTATCGAGCCGAGGAGGGCAGCTCGACAGAGAAGGTGTTCTGGTCTCAGTATGCTGAGGCCGGACACCCCGTGCCCCTGAGCGACCAGCTGAAGCAACTGGTCGAGCTCCACAAGGCGGCCGAACAGGCCATGAAGGGCCTCATAGTTCGGCTGTGGCCTGGAGAGGCTCTGCCTGGGAGCTATTTCGGGCTGGTGCGGCGGCTGGTGGGGGCCTGTCCAAGGCTCGAAGTCATCAAGCGCTCCGTCTGCATTGAAGGTGCCCGTAGGGCCCTTGCCCGTGCTAAGGTGCACTGGGGCAAGCTGGATGCTGAGAAGCTTGTGAAGGACGGGCCACCGCCGGGGAAAGAGCATCGCAAGCCCGAGAATTATTATAAGGATGTTCTGAAGGGTGCCTGCCTTATGGCGGATGAATGTTCCAGGGATGTAATTTTTGAGTAAAACTCGCTCGTTTTGTCCTGTGCGCTGAAAACTTGTTCATATGCGCTAAGCAATGCTGTTGGAATTTAAAATATTACCTTCTGTGCGGCTGTTTATCAATTCTGAGAGATGGCGAGTCGTCGGCTTCTGCCCCCGTGCCGCTAGTGCTGGGGTGTTCGGGGATAAACCTGAGCGCTCTTTTTCCCATGTTTGGGTCCTTCGAGGGAGGCGCTCAGCACAACGAACAAGGCAATCGGACTATAATGCGTGAACACTCTCACTTAGCCATAGAATTCTATAATTTTAAATTTCAGCGAAGCCCCTGGTATTCGGAAGACCGAGTTCGGGGCGCTATCCACGCCTTGGCCGGACAGAGCCGACTCCTCGCTCTAAGCGGCATAAGTCTTTAGGGACTCGAAAAACCTCTCGAACAGCGACCAGCTCTCGCTTCATCATGACAGTCAGTTTTAGCTTTCTCTACTGAGGTGCTCGACCCAGCTCAACTGGGGCACAATCGCAGTAGTTCTCCTAGTGCTACCTTAGCCGACATAGCGGAACGTAAGGCACCAAAACATAGGAGCCGGGCAAACCCAACTATTGACCCAAGACATGATTCGGAGCCGATGCATATAATGCTATAAGTTCGGGGTGCCGCACTTGTTAAAGTGTTCGGACTTCTCACACCATATTGAGGGGTACTAAAGCCCCTGGCGTATTTTGGCCGTACCAAAGTGTACGGGTGCAACATGTCGTTAAGGAACATATATTTGTAAAAAAAGAGTAATGCAAAAATAGACAAAAGCTATGCATTGTTTATTAAAAAGGGCTGCGATCAAAGCAGAACGATACAAATAATGCGATAAGCAAAAGGTTGGACTATTTAACATGTCCGTTCCAGGGGCAGGCTGCGGAATGGTATGCGAAACAGGTATACTGCTCGTGATAGAGACCACCTGGGAGTTCCGTAATGCGGCATGGCTTGTCTGCTTCCCTGGTTCTTGCATCGTTTGTGCGGCAATTGAACTGCCGAACAGGCCTTCCGAAGAATGGAGTCCTGAAAGTAAGAGAAAATTAAAAAATCGGCAGCCCCTGGTGCGGTTTAAGCCGTGTTTCGGGCGTGCCGTGATGGTGCCCCTCCCCCTGTACCCATGGTATTTCTAGAGCGTAGTTATGTACGCGAAGCACTGGTGTCGCATTTTTGCGAGGGCTGGGGTTGGGGCCGCATTGCTACGCCTGCTCGGAACGTGCCAGGCGGTCTTGTTGTAGGTTACTCCGGGCGCGCTTGACGGTGTCCGGACGTTTAATGGCCGGACTGGAGAACTGCCTGGAGAGGCTGCTTTGTACTTCCGCTGCAAGGGCCGCCGTGTGCTCCTCCGTTCGGAGGGAGCGTTCGGTGTTTCCATTGACCGTAATTACTCCTCGAGGGCCTGGCATCTTGAGCTTAAGGTATGCGTAGTGCGGTACCGCATTGAACTTGGCGAATGCGGTTCGCCCGAGCAGTGCGTGATAGCCACTGCGGAATGGGACTATGTCGAAGATTAACTCCTCGCTTCGGAAATTATCCGGAGATCCGAAGACCACTTCAAGTGTGACTGAGCCTGTACAGTTGGCCTCTACACCTGGTATTACGCCTTTAAAGGTCGTTTTGGTGGGCTTAATCCTCGAGGGATCTATGCCCATTTTCCGCACTGTATCCTGGTAAAGCAGGTTCAGGCTGCTGCCGCCGTCCATAAGGACTCTAGTGAGATGAAATCCGTCAATAATTGGGTCTAGAACCAATGCGGCGAATCCGCCATGACGGGTGCTAGTGGGATGGTCCCTTCGATCAAAGGTGATCGGGCAGGAGGACCATGGGTTGAACTTTGGGGCGACTGGCTCTACCGCGTATACGTCCCTTAACGCGCGCTTCCGCTCCCTCTTGGGGATGTGGGTTGCGTATATCATGTTCACCGTCCGCACTTGTGGGGGAAAACCCTTCTGTCCACTGTTGTTCGGCGGCCGGGGCTCTTCGTCGTCATCGCTATGCAGCCCCTTGTCTTTATTTTCGGCATTTAACTTGCCTGCCTGCTTGAACACCCAACAATCCCTGTTGGTGTGATTGGCCGGCTTTTCGGGGGTGCCATGTATCTGGCACAAGCGGTCGAGTATTCGGTCCAAACTGGACGGGCCCCTAGGATTTCTTTTGAATGGCTTTTTCCGCTGACCGGATTTATAGCCTCTGAATCCGGCATTAACTGCCGTATCCTCAGCATTGTCGCCGTTAATGCGGCGCTTCTGCTTGTTGCGACGCGACCTGCCACTACTGTCCCTGGTATCCGAATTACCAGGGTTCTTGGTCATATTGTTGCTACGAGCAAGCCAGCTGTCTTCTCCCGCGCAAAAGCGGGTCATGAGTGTCGTGAGTGCTGCCATAGATTTCGGCTTTTCCTGTCCAAGGTGCCGGGCAAGCCACTCGTCACGGATATTGTGCTTGAAGGCTGCTAGGGCCTCTGCGTCCGGACAGTCGACTATTTGATTTTTCTTTGTTAGGAACCGTGTCCAGAATTGCCTGGCCGATTCCTCTGGCTGCTGAATTACGTGGCTTAGGTCATCGGCGTCTGGTGGTCGCACATAAGTGCCCTGGAAATTGTCGAGGAATGCGGCTTCCAGGTCCTCCCAACAACTGATTGATCCTGCTGGCAAGCTGTTAAGCCAATGCCGAGCTGGTCCTTTAAGCTTGAGTGGGAGGTATTTGATGGCGTGGAGATCATCGCCGCGGGCCATGTGGATATGAAGGAGATAATCCTCGATCCATACCGCAGGATCTGTTGTGCCATCATATGATTCGATGTTTACGGGTTTGAAACCCTCGGGGATTTGATGATCCATTACTTCGTCTGTGAAGCATAGTGGGTGTGCGGCGCCTCTGTACTGGGCTATATCACGACGTAGCTCCAATGAGCTTTGTCTACTGTGTTCGGCCCTACCGGATTTGTGTCCGGCGTGACGGTTACCGTCTCGAGTCGTGGGGCGCCCACGCGATCCGTAGATCGATCTTGTTTGCCTTGCCTTGTCCTCCAACATATCTCGCAGGTCTGGCGCATTTTCCCGTGCCTTGGTACGGGGTGCGGCTTGAGTGGAGGGCCGAGAGGCCTCTCTGTCGCGGCCACGAGGTGGCCGGTCGGCCGTATCAAGTGCTGGTGATGTAGGTTTAAGTGCTTCCTCCTCTAATCGGGGTAGCAACCTGCGCTTTGGGTAGCTCTTGGAGGGGCGTTCGAGTTTATGCTCTTCGGCCGCAAGGACTTCAGTCCATCTGTCGACTAGCAAATCTTGATCAGCTCTAAGCTGTTGCTGTTTTTTCTTGAGGCTTCTTGCCGTGGCCATAAGCCTGCGTTGAAAACGCTCTTGCTCGACGGGATCCTCTGGCACGACGAATTCGTCGTCGTCGAGGCTTGCCTCGTCTTCGGAGGGAGGCATATAATTATCGTCCTCGACCTCTCTGTCTGCCGCTCTCTCATGAGGGCTGGCTTCTCCATCCTCCTGTGCTGAATCTTGCTGGAGGGGGTTTTCTTCGGCACTCTCCGGAGTATTATTATCTCCCGTGCTGGAATCACCGTATTTGCTTTGGCGGGATTTTGAGCGGCGCCGCTGACGCCGGCGCTTAGGCTGTTTCTTGGAGGGGTCATCCTCCGCTGTTCCATCGCCATCTCCTTCTTTTGGGGTGTCCACCATGTATATGTCATATGACGAGGTGGCTTTCCAGGGCCCAATAGGCGCTGGTTCTTCATCGTCTCCTGCATCGGCGTCCATACCGTCGATGTCTTCGGAGTCGAAGTCGAGCATGTCGGTTAAATCGTCGACAGTGGCTACAAAGTGGGTGGTGGGTGGGCTTTGAATTTCTTCATCGTCCGTATCCCAACCTTGCTGACCGTAGTCCGGCCAGGGCTCTCCTGATAAAGAGAGAGACTTTAGTGTCTTCAGAATATCGCCGAAAGGCGAGTGCTGAAAGATGTCCGCGGCAGTAAACTCCATGATCGGCGCCCAATCGGATTCGATCGGCAGGGGCGCGGAGGGTTCGGAGTCCGGAGAGGAGTCCGGCTCCTTGGAGTCACGAGTCTCGCGGAGTGCGGGGCTGGTGTTCGGCTCGATCGCCGTTGGGATCGCAGCCCCCGAGGCGGCGTCCAACCACCCATCCTCGATCGGCGCAGTTGGCTCCGAATTAAGGGTCGAAGCCGATGCGGGTGCGGCCTCCAGGGCACTGTTCGGCGGCAGAGCTAGATCATGCTCGTCGTGACAGTGCGGCGCGCTCGGCAGTGGCTCGAATCCGTCGAAGATCAAGTCCCCGCGGATGTCAGCCGTGTAGTTTAAACTTCCAAATCTGACCTGACGGCCAGGGGCATAGCTTTCGATCTGCTCCAGATGGCCAAGTGAATTGGCCCGCAGTGCGAAGCCGCCGAAGACGAAGATCTGTCCGGGGAGGAAGGTCTCACCCTGGACTGCATCGCTATTGATGATCGTAGGAGCCATCAAGCCTAACGGCGACGACACAGAGGAACTCTCAATGAAAGCACCAATGTCGGTGTCAAAACCGGCGGATCTCGGGTAGGGGGTCCCGAACTGTGCGTCTAGGCCGGATGGTAACAGGAGGCAAGGGACACGAAGTTTTACCCAGGTTCGGGCCCTCTTGATGGAGGTAAAACCCTACGTCCTGCTTGATTAATATTGATGATATGGGTAGTACAAGAGTAGATCTACCACGAGATCGGAGAGGCTAAACCCTAGAAGCTAGCCTATGGTATGATTGTTGTTCTGTATGTTGTCCTACGGACTAAAACCCTCCAGTTTATATAGAAACCGGAGAGGGTTAGGGTTACACAAAGTCGGTTACAATGGTAGGAGATCTACATATCCGTATCGCCAAGCTTGCCTTCCACGCCAAGGAAAGTCCCTTCCGGACACGGGACGAAGTCTTCAATCTTGTATCTTCATAGTCCAGGAGTCCGGCTGAAGGTATAGTCCGGCCATCCGGACACCCCCTAATCCAGGACTCCCTCACCCACTATGGGCCATTAACCCCCGGGGGGTTCCGGTAACCCCTCCGGTACTCCGGTAAAATCCCGATTTCCCCCGGAACACTTCCGATATCCAAATAAGGGCTTCCAATATATCAATCTTCATGTCTCGACCATTTCGAGACTCCTCGTCATGTCCGTGATCATATCCAGGACTCCGAACAACCTTCGGTGCATCAAAACATATAAACTCACAATATAACTGTCATCGACATGTTAAGCGTGCGGACCCTACGGGTTCGAGAACTATGTAGACATGACCGAGACACGTCTCCGGTCAATAACCAATAGCAGAACCTGGATGCTCATGTTGGCTCCCACATATTCTACGAAGATCTTTATCGGTTAGACCGCATAACAACATAGGTTGTTCCCTTTGTCATCGGTATGTTACTTGCCCGAGATTCGATCGTCGGTATCTCAATAACTAGTTCAATCTCGTTGCCGGCAAGTCTCTTTACTCGTTTTGTAATACATCATCCTGCAACTAACTCATTAGTTGCAATGCATGCAAGGCTTAAGTGATGTGTATTACCGAGAGGGCCCAGAGATACCTCTCCGACAATCGGAGTGACAAATCCTAATCTCGAAATACGCCAACCCAACAAGTACCTTCAGAGACACCTGTAGAGCACCTTTATAATCACCCAGTTACATTGTGACGTTTGGTAGCACACAAAGTGTTCCTCCGGTAAACGGGAGCTGCATAATCTCATAGTCATAGGAACATGTATATGTCATGAAGAAAGCAATAGCGACAAACTAAACGATCATCGTGCTAGGCTAACGGATGGGTCAAGTCAATCACATCATTCTCTAATGATGTGATCCCGTTAATCAAATGACAACTCATGTCTATGGTTAGTAAACATAACCATCATTGATTCAACGAGCTAGTCAAGTAGAGGCAAACTAGTGACACTCGGTTTGTCTATGTATTCATGCATGTACTAAGTTTCCGGTTAATACAATTCTAGCATGAATAATAAACATTTATCATGATACAAGGAAATATAAGTAACAACTTTATTTTTGCCTCTACGACATATTTCCTTTAGATTCCCACTTGCACTAGAGTCAATAATCTAGATTACACAGTAATGATTCTAACACCCATGGAGTCTTGGTGCTGATCATGTTTTGCTCATGAGAGAGGCTTTGTCAATGGGTGTGCAACATTCAGATCCATATGTATCTTGCAAATCTCTATGTCCCCCTCCTTGACTGGATTGATACCTTTGCGGATGGAATTGAAGCGTCTCTTGATGTCCTTGGTTCTTTTGTGAAATCTGGATTCCTTTGCCAAGGCAATTGCACCAGTATTGTCACAAAAGATTTTCATTGGACCCGATGCACTAGGTATGACACCTAGATTGGATATGAACTCCTTCATCCAGACTCCTTCATTTGCTGCTTCCGAAGCAGTTATGTACTCTGCTTCACACATAGATCCCGCCACGACGCTTTGCTAAGAACCGCACCAACTGATAGCTCCACCGTTCAATAAAAACATGTATCCGGTTTGTGACTTAGAGTCATTCGGATCAGTGTCAAAGCTTGCATTGAAGTATCCATTTATGATGAGCTCTTTGTCACCTCCATAAACGAGAAACATATCCTTAGTCCTTTTCAGGTATTTCAGGATGTTCTTGGCCGTTGTCTAGTGATCCACTCCGGGATTACTTTGGTACCTCCCTGCTAAACTAATATAAAGGCACACATCAGGTCTGGTACATAGCATGGCATACTTTATAGAACCTATGGCTGAGGCATAGGGAATGACTTTCATTCTCTTTCTATCTTCTGCCGTGGTCGGGCTTTGAGTCTTACTCAATTTTTCACACCTTGTAACATAGGCAAGAACTCTTCTTTGACTGTTCCATTTTGAACTACTTCAAAATCTTGTCAAGGTATGTACTCATTGAAAAACTTATCAAGCGTCTTGATCTATCTCTATAGATCTTGGTGCTCAATATGTAAGAAGCTTCACCGAGGTCTTTCTTTGAAAAACTCCTTTCAAACACTCCTTTATGCTTTGCAGAATAATTCTACATTATTTCCGATCAACAATATGTCATTCACATATACTTATCAGACATTTTGTAGTGCTCCCACTCACTTTCTTGTAAATACAGGCTTCATCACAAGTCTGTATAAAACTATATGCTTTGATCAACTTATGAAAGCGTATATTCCAACTCCTAGATGCTTGCACCAGTCCATAGATGGATCGCTGGAGCTTGCATATTTTGTTAGCACCTTTAGGATTGAAAAAACCTTCTGGTTGCATCATATACAACTCTTTCTTTAATAAATCCTTTAAGGAATGCGGTTTTGTTTATCCATTTGCCAGATTTCATAAAATGCGGCAATTTGCTAACATGATTCAGACAGACTTAAGCATCGCTACAAGTGAGAAAATCTCATCATCAACACCTTGAACTTTGTCAAAAAACCTTTTTCGACAAGTCTAGCTTTGTAGAAAGTAACACTAATATCAGTGTCTGTCTTCCTCTTGAAGATCCATTTATTTTCTATGGCTTGCCGATCATCAGGCAAGTCAATCAAAGTCCACACTCTGTTCTCATACATGGATCCCATCTTAGATTTCATGGCCTCAAGCCATTTCAAGGAATCTGGGCTCATCATCGCTTCCTCATAGTTCATAGGTTTGTCATGGTCAAGTAAGATGAACTCCAGAATAGGATTACCGTACCACTCTGGTGCGGAACATACTCTGGTTGACCTACGAGATTCGGTAGTAACTTGATCTGAAGATACATGATCTACATCATTAGCTTCCTCACTAATTGGTGTAGGAGTCATAGGAACAGATTTCTGTGATGAACTACTTTCCAATAAGGGAGCAGGTACAGTTACCTGATCAAGTTCTACTTTCCTCCCACTCACTTCTTTCGAGAGAAACTCCTTCTCTAGAAAAGATCCATTCTTAGCAACGAATGTCTTGCCTTCGGATCTGTGATAGAAGGTGTACCCAACAGTCTCCTTTGGGTATCCTATGAAGACACATTTCTCCGATTTGGGTTCGAGCTTATCAGGTTGAAGCTTTTTCACATAAGCATCACAGCCCCAAACTTTAAGAAATGACAACTTTGGCTTCTTGCCAAACCATAATTCATAAGGCGTCGTCTCAACGGATTTAGATTGTGCCCTATTTAACGTGAATGCAGCCGTCTCTAAAGCATAACCCCAAAACGATAGTGGTAAATCAGTAAGAGACATCATAGATCGTGCCATATCTAGTAAAGTACGATTACGACGTTCGGACACACCATTATGCTATGCTGTTCTGGGTGGCGTGAGTTGCAAAACTATTCCGCATTGTTTCAAATGAAGACCAAACTCGTAACTCAAATATTCTCCTCCACGATTAGATCATAGAAACTTTATTTTCTTGTTATGATGATTTTCCACTTCACTCTAAAATTCTTTGAACTTTCCAAATGTTTCAGACTATGTTTCATCAATTAGATATACCCATATCTTCTCAAATCATCCGTGAAGGTGAGAAAATAACGATAACCGTCATGAGCCTCAAAATTCATCATACCACACACATTAGTATGTATGATTTCCAACAAATCTGTTGCTCACTCCATAGTTCCGGAGAATGGCGTTTTAATCATCTTGCCCTTGAGGCATGGTTCGCAAGTACCAAGTGATTCATAATCAAGTGATTCCAAAAGTCCATCAGAATGGAGTTTCTTCATGCGCTTTACACCAATATGACCTAAACGACAGTGCCACAAATAAGTTGCACTATCATTGTCAACTCTGCATCTTTTAGCTTCAATATTATGAATATGTGTATCACTACTATCGAGATTCATCAAAAATAGACCACTCTTCAAGGGTGCATGACCATAAAAGATATTACTCATATAAATAGAACAACCATTATTCTCAGATTTAAATGAATAACTGTCTCGCATTAAACAAGATCCAGATATAATGTTCATGCTCAACGCTGGCACCAAATAACAATTATTCAGGTCTAAAATTAATCCCGAAGGTAGATGCAGAGGTAGTTTGCCGACCGCGATCACATCGACTTTGGAACCATTTCCCACGCGCATTGTCACCTCGTCCTTAGCCAATCTTCGCTTAATCCGTAGCCCCTGTTTCGAGTTGCAAATATTAGCAATAGAACCAATATCAAATACCCAGGTGCTACTGCGAGCATTAGTAAGGTACACATCAATAACATGTATATCACATATACCTTTGTTCACCTTGCCATCCTTCTTATCCGCCAAATACTTGGGGCAGTTCCGCTTCCAGTGACCAGTCCGTTTGCAGTAGAAGCACTCAGTCTCAGGTTTAGGTCCAGACTTGGGCTTCTTCACTTGAGCAGCAACTTGCTTGCCGTTCTTCTTGAAGTTCCCCTTCTTCCCTTTACCCTTTTTCTTGAAACTGGTGGTCTTGTTGACCATCAACACTTGATGCTCCTTCTTGATTTCTACCTCCGCAGCCTTTAGCATTGCGAAGAGCTCGGGAATCGTCTTATCCATCCCTTGCATATTATAGTTCATCACGAAGCTCTTGTAGCTTGGTGGTAGTGATTGAAGAACTCTGTCAATGACACTATCAACAGGAAGATTAACTCCCAGTTGAGTCAAGTGGTTGTGGTACCCAGACATTCAGAGTATATGTTCACTGACAGAACTATTCTCCTCCATCTTGCAGCTGTAGAACTTATTGGAGACTTCATATCTCTCAATCCAGGCATTTTCTTGAAATATTAACTTCAACTCCTGGAACATCTCATATGGTCCATGACATTCAAAACGTCGTTGAAGTCCCGGTTCTAAGCCATAAAGCATGGCACACTAACTATCGAGTAGTCATCAGCTTTGCTCTGCCAGACGTTCATATCATCTGGCGTTGCTCCTGCAGCGGGTTTGGCACCTAGCGGTGCTTCCAGGACGTAATTCTTCTGTGCAGCAATGAGGATAATCCTCAAGTTACGGACCCAGTCCGTGTAATTGCTACCGTCATATCTCAACTTTGCTTTCTCAAGGAACGCATTAAAATTCAACGGAACAATAGCACGGGCCATCTATCTACAACAACATAGACATGCAAAATACTATCAGGTACTAAGTTCATGATAAATTAAAGTTCAATTAATCATATTACTTAAGAACTCCTACTTAGACAGACATCCCTTTAATCATCTAAGTGATCACGTGATCCATATCAACTAAACCATGTCCAATCATCACGTGAGATGGAGTAGTTTTCAATGGTGAACATCACTATGTTGATCATATCTACTATATGATTCACGCTCGACCTTTCAGTCTCAGTGTTCCAAGGCGATATCTGCATATGCTAGGCTCTTCAAGTTTAACCCGAGCATTCTGCGTGTGCAAAACTGGCTTGCACCCGTTGCATGTGAATGTAGAGCTTATCACACCAGATCATCACGTGGTGTCTCGGCACGACAAACTTTCGCAATGGTGCATACTTAGGGAGAACACTTATACCTTGAAATTTAATGAGAGATCGCCTTATAATGCTACCGTCGATCTAAGCAAAATAAGATGCATAAAAGATAAACATCACATGCAATCAATATAAGTGATATGATATGGCCATCATCATCTTGTGCCTGTTTCCATCTCCAAAGCACCGTCATGATCACCATCGTCACCGGCTTGACACCTTGATCTCCGTCGAAGCATCATTGTCATCACGCCAACTATTGCCTCCATGACTATCGCTACCACTTAGTGATAAAGTAAAGCAATTACATGGCGATTGCATTTCATACAATAAAGCAACAACCATATGGCTCCTGCCAGTTGCTGATAACTGTGTTACAAAACATGATCATCTCATACAATAAAATTTAGCATCATGTATTGACCATATCACATCACAACATGCCCTGCAAAAACAAGTTAGACGTCCTCTGCTTTGTTGTTGCAAGTTTTACGTGACTGCTACGGGCTGAGCAAGAACCGTTCTTACCTATGCATCAAAAACCACAACGCGGTATACTGATTGCTTTTTGATCTTCAGAAAGAACCTTGTTCATTGAATCCGATTCAACTAAAGCTGGAGAAACAGACACCACTAGCCACCTGTGTGTGAAGCACGTCGGTAGAACCAGTCTCGTGTAAGTGTACGCGTAATGTCGGTCTGGGCCGCTTCATCCAACAATGCCGCTGAATCAAGAATCAACTAGTGACGGCAAGCAATATGTATATACCCACGCCCGCAAATCTTTTGTGTTCTACTCGTGCATATAACATCTACGCATAAACCTGGCTTGGATGCCACTGTTGGGGAACGTAGTAATTTCAAAAAAAATTCTACGCACACGCAAGATCATGGTGATGCATATAGCAACGAGAGGGGAGAGTATCGTCCACGTACCCTCATAGACTATAAGCGGAAGCGTTATGAGAATGCGGTTGATGTAGTCGTACGTCTTCACGATCCGACCGATCCAAGTACCAAACGTATGACACCTTCGAGTTCAGCACACGTTCAGCTCGATGATGTCCCATGAACTCCAATCCAGCAAAGCTTCGCGGGAGAGTTCTGTCATCACGACAACATGATGACGGTGAAGATGTTGTTACCAACGCAGGGCTTCGCCTAAGCATTGCTACGATATGAGTGGAGGCGCACCGCACACGGCTTGGAACTATCAACTTGTGTCTTGGGTGCCCCCGCCCCCGTATATAAATGAGCAAGGGGAGGACCGCCGCGTGCTCTGGTGCACCCCAAGCAGAGGAGGAATGCTCCTCTAGTAGGAGTAGGATTCATCCTTTCCTAGTCCTATTAGGAAGGGGGAAGGGGGAAGAAAAGAGAGGGAGAGGGAGAGGGAAAGAGGGGCCACGCCCCCCTCCACTAGTCCAATTTGGACTCCTCACGGGAGGGGCTGCGCCGCCACCTCTTGGGCTGCTGCCGCTCTCTCTCCCCTCAGGCCCACTAAAGGCCCAATTACTTCCCGGGGGTTCCAGTAACCCCTCCGCACTCCGGTTTCTCCGAAACCATCTGGAACCACTTCTGGTGTCTGAATATAGCCGTCCAATATATCAATCTTTACGTCTCGACCATTTCGAGACTCCTCGTCATGTCTGTGATCATATCCGGTACTCTGAACTACCTTCGGTACATCAAAACACATAAAATCATAACACCAATCGTCACCGAACTTTAAGCGTGTGGACCCTACGAGTTCGAGAATTATGTAGACATGACGAGACTCGTCTCCGGTCAATAACCAATAGCGGAACCTAGATTCTCATATTGGTTCCTACATATTCTACGAAGATCTTTATCAGTCCAACCGCATAACAACATACGTTGTTCCCTTTGTCATCGGTATGTTACTTGCCCGAGATTCGATCGTTTCTATCCTCATACCTAGTTCAATCTCGTTACAGGCAAGTCTCTTTACTCGTTCCGTAATACATCACCCCGCAACTAAATCATTAGTCACAATGCTTGCAAGGCTTATAGTGATGTGCATTACCGAGAGGGCCCAGAGATACCTCTCCGACAATCAGAGTGACAAATCCTAATCTCGATCTATGCCAACTCAACAAGCACCATCGGAGACACCTGTAGAGCACCTTTATAATCACCCAATTATGTTGTGACGTTTGCTAGCACACAAAGTGTTCCTCCGATACTCGGGAGTTGCATAATCTCATAGTCATAGGAACATGTATAAGTCATGAATAAAGCAATAGCAACAAACTAAACGATCATCATGATAAGCTAACGGATGGGTCAAGTCAATCACATCATTCGCTAATGATGTGATCCCGTTAATCAAATGACAACTCATGTCCATGGTTAGGAAACATAACCATCATTGATTCAACGAGCAAGTCAAGTAGAGGCAAACTAGTGCACTCTGTTTGTCCATGTATTCACACATGTACTAAGTTTCCGGTTAATACAATTCTAGCATGAATAATAAACATTTATCATGATATAAGGAAATATAAGTAACGACCTTATTATTGCCTGTAGGGCATATTTCCTTCATCTTTTTCCACACTTGTGCTTCAAAGTAGCTCCATGATCTTTATGATAGAGAGTTTCTTGTTTTGTCACTTTCATATACTAGTGGGAAATTTTCATTATAGAACTTGGCCTGTATATACCAGCAATGGGCTTCCTCAAATGCCCTAGGTCTTGGTGAGCAAGCAAGTTGGATGCACACCCACTTAGTTTCTTTTGTTGACCTTTCATACATTTATAGCTCTAGTGCATCCATTGCATGGCAATCCCTACTCCTTGCATTGACATCAATTGATGGGCATCTCCCTAGCCCGTTGATTAGCCTCGTCGATGTGAGACTTCCTCCTTTTTTGTCTTCTCCACATAACCCCGTATCATTATTCTATTCCACCCATAGTGCTATATCCATGGCTCACGCTCATGTATTGCGTGAAAGTTGAAAAAAGTTTGAGATTACTAAAGTATGAGACAATTACTTGGCTTGTCATCGGGGTTGTGCAAGATGAGATCATTCTTGTGTGATGAAAATGGAGCATGACCAAACTATATGATTTTGTAGGGATGAAATTTCTTTTGCCATGTTATTTTGAGAAGACATAATTGCTTAGTTAGTATGCTTGAAGTATTATTATTTTTATGTCAATATTAAACTTTTGTCTTGAATCTTTCGGGTCTGAACATTCATGCCACAATAAAGAAAATTACATTGAGAGTTATGCTAGGTAGAATTCCACATCAAAAATTCTGTTTTTATCATTTACCTACTCGAGGACGAGCAGGAATTATGCCTGGGGATGCTTGATACGTCTCCAACGTATCTACAATTTTTTATTGTTCCATGCTATTATATTATCTGTTTTGGATGTTAATGGGATTATTTATACACTTTTATATTATTTTTGGGACTAACCTACTAACCCAAGGCCCAGTGCAAATTGCTGTTTTTTTGCCTATTTCAGTGTTTCGCGGAAAAGGAATATCAAACGGAATCCAAATGGAATAAAACCTTCGGGAGAGTTATTTTTGAACAATCGTGATCCAGGGGACTTGGAGTGGACGTCAAGCAACCAATGAGGAGGCCATGAGGCAGGGGGCGCGCCTACCCCCTGGGCGCACCCTCCAGCCTCGTGGGCCCCTCGTGGCTCCACCGACCTACTTCTTCCTCCTATATATACCCATATACACCGAAAACATTCAGGAGCACCACGAAACCCTATTTCCACCGCCGCAACCTTCTGTACCCAAGAGATCCCATCTTGGGGCCTTTTCCGGAGCTCCGCCAAAGTGAGAATCAATCACGGAGGGCTTCTACATCAACACCATAGCCTCTCCGATGATCTGTGAGTAGTTTACTTCAGACCTTTGGGTCCATAGTTATTAGCTAGATGGCTTCTTCTCTCTCTTTGAATCTCAATACAATGTTCTCCTCGATCTTCTTGGAGATCTATTTGATGTAACTCTTTTTGCGGTGTGTTTGTCGAGATCCGATGAATTGTGGGTTTATGATCAAGTTTATCTATGAACAATATTTGATTCTTCTCTGAAATCTTTTAAGTTTGATTGGTTACCTTTGCAAGTCTCTTCGAATTATTAGTTTGGTTTGGCCTACTAGATTGATCTTTCTTGCAACGGGAGAAGTGCTTAGCTTTGGGTTCAATCTTGCAGTGTCCTTTCCCAGTGATAGTGAGGGCAGCAAGGCACGTATTGTATTGTTGCCATTGAGGATAAAAAGATGGGGTTTATACCATATTGCTTGAGTTTATCCCTCTACATGATCTCATCTTGCCTAATGCATTACTCTATTCTTATGAAATTAATACTCTAGATGCATGCTGGATAGCGATCGATGTGTGGAGTAATAGTAGTAGATGCAGAATCGTTTCGGCCTACTTGTCGCCGACGTGATGCCTATATACATGATCATGCCTAGATATTCTCATAATTATGCACTTTTCCATCAATTGCTCGACAGTAATTTGTTCACCCACCGTAATACTTATGTTCTCTTGAGAGGAGCCACTAGTGAAACCTATGGCCCCCGGGTCTATCTTTTATCATATAACTTTCCAATCTATTTTATTTTGCAATCTTTATTTTCCAATCTATATCATAAAAATACCAAAAATATCTATCTTATTATTATCTATATCAGATCTCACTCTCGTAAGTGACCGTGAAGGGATTGACAATCCCTTTATCGCGTTGGTTGCGAGGTTCTTATTTGTTTGTGTAGGTACGAGGGACTTGCATGTAGTCTCCTACTAGATTGATACCTTGGTTCTCAAAAACTGAGGGAAATACTTACGCTAGTTTGCTGCATCACCCTTTCCTCTTCAAGGGAAAAGCAATGCAGTGCTCAAGAGGTAGCAGTAGAATACTCCCTTCTCGAGCTCCACAAATATGTCCGGATCCTCTTCGAATCCGGGGTCAAGATCCCGGTTGTGATCTTCTGGCTGTGGGCAGGATTATGGATCCCCTCGGTAACCTTCCACCATTCCTTTTATAAGTAGATGGGTTAATATCCATTAGAAGTGATTCGGGAGAAGATTGAGTAAAGTGGTGGGATTAGAACTCACCCAGCTCGGAGGATTGTACATGGAAAACCCATCTCGGCGTTTAAGACGAGCGAACTCCTCTTCCTCCCTTTTGTACAGACCGGCCAATATTTTGACCAAAGCGGCGGGGGAGTCCAGACCTTTCCGACCGCAGTGTGAGGCGTCATCCTCCCAATTATAGTGCCACATGGGAAGCCCTCGGTACTGGAGTGGTTGGACCCCCCGCACTATGGAAGTCGCCATCATCTCGATTATTGATAATCCATATTGGGCAAGTGTCTTTATCTTGCCCATCAGCTGACGGACTTCCGCGCTATCTTCCTTCTCAAGGCTCTGAGGACGCCAGCTGTGATGTTTCTTCAGCGGAGCATTTGAAAATTCAGGAAGGCCCATTCAAACTGGGTCGGGGAGAGCGACGTCCTCAATATAAAACCATTCTGAGGGCCATTCTTCGGGCGCCTTCTTCGGTGTGCCGGACAGGTATCCGGTCCCAGCTATGCGCCATACTTCGGCACCACCCACCTCGAAAATCGACCCTTCTCGGTTGCGAGAGACGAGGAAGAATAGCTTCCTCCACAAGTCAAAGTGGGCTTCACAGCCCAGGAAAATCTCGCACGGGGCAACAAAACCTACGATGTGCATGATAGAGGCCGGCGTGAGGTTGTGCAGTTGGAGGCCGTAATACTCCAGGAGTCCGCGGAGGAAAGGGTGGATTGGAAACCCGACGCCTCTCAACAAGTAAGATATGAAGCACACCGTTCCCCCTAGTTGGATTGGGGAAATTTTCCGCCAGGACCTCGCCTGCAAAGGAGGTCAATCCTGCTCGAACAGGGACCAGATCCACAGGGGGAAGGAATCCTTGTGTTTGGAGCTTAACCAACTGCTCATGGGATATAGAGCATCTCTCCCAATCACCTTTTTCAGAGCCGTGGGGGCGGGAGGAAGAACTAGGGACGCTAGCCATGTTGAATGGTTTCCCTTGGCAAGACTCTAAGGATTTTCCGCTGGGTGTGGAATGGATGTAACACCCACAATGAGGCAATATCTCCCACATGCCGGGGCACGACTTAAAGGCATAGCCGCATGGTAGGCTTGTCGCAAGAGGGGTAATCTTCACACATCCCATGTACTGAATAAGAAAGGGATAAAGAGTTGGCTTACAATCACCACTTCACACAATACATGAAAAATCCATACACCATCCAAAATTCAATCAAGGTCCGACTATGGAACCAAAATAAAAGAAGACAACCCCAAATGCTAGATCCCCGATCATCCCAACTGGGCACCACCACTGATCAACCGGAAAAGACACAAAACAACGATCAAGATCTTCATCGAGCTCCCACTTGAGCTCGGTTGCGTCACCTGCACTGGTATCATCGGCACCTACAACTGTTTTGGAAGTATCTGTGAGTCACGAGGACTCAGCAATCTCACACCCGCGAGATCAAGACTATTTAAGCTTATGGGTAGGATAGATAATGAGGTGGAGCTGCAGCAAGCACTAAGCATATATGGTGGCTAATATACGCAAAAAAGAGCGACAAGAGAAGCAATGCAACGGTCGTGAACTAGAAGTGATCAAAAAGTGATCCTGAAACTACTTACGTTGAAGCATAACACAAGAACCGTGTTCACTTCTCGGACTCTGCCGGAAAGCGACCATCACGGCTACACACGCGGTTGATGCATTTTAATTATGTCAAGTGTCAATTTCTCTACAACCGGACATTAACAAATTCCCATCTGCCACATAACCGCGGGCACGACTCTCAAAAGTTTATACCCTGCAGGGGTGTCCCAACTTAGCCCATCACAAGCTCTCATGATCAATGAAGGATATTCCTTCTCCCAGGAAGACCTGATCAGACTCGGAATCCCGATTACAGGACATCTCGACAATGGTAAAACAACACCAGCAAGACCACCCGATGCGCCGACATCCCGATAGGAGCTGCACATACCTCGTTCTCAGGGCAACACCGGATGAACACTACGTATAGATAAAAGCAGCCCTCAAGTTTCCCCGAGGTGGCGCCGCAAGTGGCTCTGGTTCGGACCAACACTTAGAGAAGCACTGGCCCGGGGGGGTTAAAATAAAGATAACCCTCGGGTTAATTACTCCCAAGGGAAAGGTATAGGTTGTTAGGCAAAAGTAAAACCAAGGTTGGGCCTTGCTGGAGGAGTTTTATTCAAAGCGAACTGTCAAGGGGTTCCCATAACACACAACCACGTAAGGAACGCAAAATCAACGAACATAACACCGGTATGATGGAAACTAGGGCGACAAGAGTGGAACAAAACACCATGCATAAGGCCGAGCCTTCCACCCTTTACCAAGTATATAGATGCATTAATTAAATAAGATATATTGTGATATCCCAACATATCCATGTTCCAACAGGGAACAAACTTCATCTCCACCTGCAACTAGTAGCGCTATAAGATGGGCTGAGCAAAGCGGTAACATAGCCAAAAAACGATTTGCTGGGAAAGGTGGGTTAGAGGCTTGACATGGAAATATGGGAGGCATGATAAGCAAGTGGTAGGTAGCGCAACATAGCAATAGAGCGAACAACTAGCAAGCAAAGATAGAAGTGATTTCGAGGGTATGGTCATCTTGCCTGAGATCTCGCAAGGAAGAAGAACGAGTCCATGATGAAGACAAACGGACGAAGTCGAACGAATCCTCACAAACGCAACGTTATCGGAACTAACCCGAAGAAGCAACACCGGAAAGAAGCAAACAACATAGTAAACAACCATCACATAAACATGGCATGATGCACAACCACATGACTTATTTAGTTCACTCTCGTTTATGTACCTAACAATATTAAATGTTGTTAAACATGGCAAGTGGTGAAGCATAATCAAAACTACCTATCTAGGAAAATTTAAATGATGCCGGAACAACAAGCAACAAGTCCGGAAACTCCTCATGTGCATATTTTTAGGTTTGGTACAGTTCTGCCCTACACCATATTTTAGAGTTGTTAAACATGCAAAGTAAATCCACCATGTTAAACTAGGCATTTTTCTACCCCATTTACATACAAAGTTTATTAAATTTGGAGCTACGGTTATTAAGTTATGAAATAAATCATTTTAGCATATTATTTGAGCAAATTTAAACAAGCAACATTTTAAACGTTTAAACATAGATGAAAGTGGCATATTATGAACCTACACAAAATTCTAAGCATATTACATATAGAGATCATTTCAAACCGGTGCACGGTTGGTGAGTTATTAAATGCATGAAGTAAAGGGGGTTTTCTGCAAAACTGACATTCCTGTGGATAAAGGAGAAATCTACTAGACAGGGAAAAAACACCACATGGTCCAAAGGCTGGATCAAGCTGGGCTGCTGTAACGCCCTCGATGCGGCTATATCTCCCACATGTCGAAGCATGACTTAGAAGCATAACCGCATTGAAAGCAATGTCGCAAGTGAGGTAATCTTCACACAAGCCATGTAATAAATAAGGGAAAAAGATACATAGTTGGCTTACAATCTCCACTTCACACAATACATGAATAAAGCATTACATCAACCAGATACAGTCAAGGTCCGACTACGGAACCAAAATAAAAGAAGACTACCCCAAATGCTACACAGATCCCCGATCATCCCAACTGGGCTCCACTACTGATCAACTGGAAAACGGAACAACATAAAGAACACGATCTTCATAGATCTCCTCCTTGAGCTTGGTTGCGTCACCTGCATGGTATCATCGGCACCTGCAAACTGGTTTTGGAAGTATCTGTGAGTCACGGGGACTCAACAATCTCACACCCTTGCGATCAAGACTATTTAAGATTATGGGTAAGGTAAAGGTATGAGGTGGAGCTGCAGCAAGTGAGTAGCATATATGGTGGCTAACATATTCGCAAAAGAGAGCGAGAAGAGAAGGCAAAAGCACGGTCGAGAAACTATGATCAAGAAGTGATCCTAGAACAACCTACGTCAAGCATAACTCCAACACCGTGTTCACTTCCCGGACTCCGCCGGAAAGAGACCATCACGGCTACACACGCGGTTGATGTATTTTAATTAAGATAAACTTCAGGTTTTCTACAACCGGACATTAACAAATTCCCATCTGCCCATAACTGCGGGCATGGCTTTCGGAAGTTCAAATCCCTGCAGGGATGTCCCAACTTAGCCCATCACAAGCTCTCACGGTCAATGAAGGATATTCCTTCTCCCAAGACAATTCGATCAGACTAGGCATCCCGGTTACAAGACATCCTCGACAATGGTAAAACAAGTCCAGCAACACCGCCCGAATGTGCCGACAAATCCCGATAGGAGCTGCACATATCTCGTTCTCAGGGCACACTCAGATGAGCTCTCCATACAACTAAAACCAAACCTCGAGTTTCCCCGAGGGGGCGCTGCACATGGCTCTAGTTTGGACCAACACTCAAAGGAGCACTGGCCCGGGGGGGTGTTTAAATAAAGATGACCCTCGAGTCTGCAGAACCCAAGGGAAAGAAAAGGCTAGGTGGCGAATGGTAAAACCAATGTTGGGCATTGCTGGAGGAGTTTTATTCAAGGCGAACTGTCAAGGGGTTCCCATTATAACCCAACCGTGTAAGGAACGCAAAATCCGGGAACATAGCACTGATATGATGGAAACTAGGGCGGCAAGAGTGGAACAAAACACTAGGCATAAGGTCGAGCCTTCCACCCTTTACCAAGTATATAGCTGCATTAATTAAATAAGAGATATTGTGATATCCCAACAAAATATCCATGTTCCAACAAGGAACAAAACTCCAATCTTCACCTGCAACTAACAACGCTATAAGAGGGGCTTAGCAAAGCGGTAACATAGCCAAACAATGGTTTGCTAGGACAAGGTGGGTTAGCGGCTTGGTTGAAAAATATGGGAGGCATGATAAGAAAGTGGTAGGTATCGCAGCATAGGCATAGCTAAAGAGCGAGGAACTAGCAAGCAAAGATAGAAGTGATTTCGAGGGTATGGTCATCTTGCCTGAAATCCCGCAAGGAAGAAGAACGAGTCCATGAAGAAGACAAACGGACGTAGTCGAACGGGTCCTCACAAACGCGACATTATCGGAACCAACCCGAAGAAGCAACACCGGAAAGAAGCACACAACATAGTAAACAACCAACACATGAACATGGCATGATATGCGGGATGCGGTATGTGATGCATATGCATGATTTGGAAAGGAATGATTGGACCTAGCCTCAACTTGGAAAACCAAGAGTGCCACTGGAAAGAGGAGTTGATTTCGGTTGAAATCGATATAAAGATCACCGGAATCAGATGCACGGTTTGCAAAATGGCAAGCAAAACAAATATGGCACCGGTCTGCGATAATCAGCAAGTGACCAACTAAATGCATCAAGTTAAATATGCTACAACACTCAAACATGACAACAAAATACATGGCAGGGATCCACTCATGATGCTTGACAAAAGATGAACACTGAGCTACGGCTAATTCATCCATTAACAGGTTCAAACAAGCATGGCAAAAGTGCAAATGATAACAGGTTACCGACTTTGTGAAATTAATAGCAGGTCAGTAATTTATTGTCAGGAAGCAATCTTTAGAGCATGATAACTACATGCTACAGGAACATAACATAGCAAAGCAAGGCATGGCATGAAGCTACTCAAAACATATAACAAAAATCCCTTAGTGACCTTGAGCCAAAAGGGACCAGAAAATACAATTGCAAGCATGTGAACATGGCAAAAACATAAACAGATGCAGACTTAGTGAAAAACTGGAGCATGCAAAACAATTAACGAGTAGGCATGTTTACGAGCTCGATGCACTCACTACAGAGCATGGCATGCCAAACTAAGCATACACCCATCAAGAAGACATGGCATAGAAGCTAGACATGGCAAGAACAACAATATAGCATGCACGGATCAACAACAACAAGGTCGGCAAAATTGCTAAACATGTTAACAATCTGCCAGGAACATCTATAGCAAAAGTAGAGCTCGACTGACTCAAGCTAGGGTGCTCCATAAATCCAAACAAAGACATGGATGGATAGAGCACCACAATATCTACAAAACATCCTTACTGATCATCCTCAAAAGAGGCACGGATCACTAGGAAACAACATGAACATATGACATAAAAACAAAAACAGAACAAGGACTTGGTGAAAAACTAAGTCCCTGAAATCAGCATCAACGATAACGCTACTTTGCATGCTTGTGCTAGTCACCATGAAGATCACAAAAATACATGGCATACACCCCTGTAAAGATGGCATGACATTTAACAAAACACATGTAGAGCTCAGGATCATAGCATGCACACATTAATCATGGCAAAAATGACAAAAGGCCATTTGCTGAAACAGATCTGACATATTCCTCACATAGCCCTCTTCCAACAGCATTTCGGGCATCAAGATGAGCTCAAATGAAAATGATGCAATAAGATGAAATGATGTACTCGTCGAGACGAACATTTTGATATGCTACAAGCACGAATCGGAGCTACGGATGCAGCGTTATGATGTGTTGAAAAATGCAAAATATTACTGGGACTTGGTGGAATTCTCGCCCTGCGAGATCTAGGGTTTGCACGGTTTTCAAAGCAGTGGCGGATCCGGCCGAAGTTCGCTGGAGAAGGCACGGAGAGGCGGCCGGAGTTGGAAGGAGATGTCGCCGGAGTCGCGGTGAGGTGTGGGGTCACCGGCGGGAGATCTCTGGGGCGGCGGCGGTAGGGAGTGGAGGACGCGGCGCGGGGCGCAGACCCGGTGTGCTGCTGCCGACGCGGCCGGAGGCAAAGATGGGCGGCGCGACGGAGGAGTCTCCGGCGAAGGCGGCGGGTCACGGGATCCAGCGGAGAAGACGGCGGCGCTCGGGCATGGGCCTCGCGCAGGCGGCGGCGATGCAGTTCGGGCCCCGCGGGGCGGATCTGGGCCACGCGGGCCTGCGGCAGCGCGCAGTGGGAACGGCGGCGGCGCGACACTTGGCGGCACGGGAGTGGTGGCGGCAAAACGTCCGGCCGCGCGGAGGGAGTTGGATCTAGGGTTTGGGGTTGAAGAGACCCGAAAATTTCGGGAGGAGGCCTATTTATAGAGGTAGAGGGAGCTAGGAAGCTCCAAATGAGGTGCGGTTTTCGGCCACGTGATCGTGATCGAACGACCGAGAGGATGGGGGGGTCTAGGTGTGTTTTGGGACACTTTGGAGGGGTGTTGGGCTGCAACACACACGAGGCCTTTTCGATCCCTCGGTTAACCGTTGGAGTATCAAACGAAGTCCAAATGGCACGAAACTTGATAGGTGGTCTACCGGTAGTAAACCAAGGCCGCATGACAAGTCTCGGTCCAATCCGAAAACATTTAACACCCGCACATGAAAAGAGGTAAAAGGGACACCGGGTGACATAGGAGCGCCGGATTGCAAAACGGACAACGAGGAAAATGCTCGGATGCATGAGACGAACATGTATGCAAATGAAATGCACATGATGACATGATATGACATGCATGACACGCAAGCAATGAAAAGGCAACAACAACGAATAACTGGAGGACACCTGGCACATCGGTCTCGGGGAGTTACAACTGCTCACCACAGCACTTGGGCCGGCTCGGTACGGTGGAGGAGGAGGCAGGCCGCAGGGTGGGCCGAATGAGCCTTGCGGATCTGGGCCACAGATCCTGCTCGTCGTCCTCGCACGCAACAGAGGATGCAGGAGATAGGGTCAACGGCGGCGACGCGATGCAGGACGACGGAGGCAGGGCGCATGACGGTGAGGAGACATGGGACTGATGGGATTGGACGGATCCGGCAAGGGGGATCCTAGATCCGGTGACGGAGGTGGCCGGCGGCGCTCGAGGATGCGGAAAACCGACAAAGTGGAGCTCGTCCATGGCGGCTTCCCTTGGGACGGCTGTGCTGGACCGGAGGAAAAGAGAGGCCGTGAGGGAGAGGAAGGAAAGAGGAAGGAAGAGAGAGAGAGAGATAGCGGTGAGACCTGCGGTCTAGCGGAGGTGACAAATTGGTGGTCACCGGCGGTGCAAGTCCGGCGAGGGGAGGCACTCGGGGCGGAGGCAGCTGCGGGATCGAGCTCCTCCCGATCCAGAGCGAGACAGCGGCGCTGCGCGGGCGCCTCGGGCCAAGATCAGCCCGGGGCGGGCCACGGCGAAGTGGGGCACTGGGGAGGCGGCGTGGCGCTACGCGAGAGGTGGAGAACGCCTGGCCGGCGGTGGCTGGCCAGTTGGCCGGCGCCAAGTGGCAGATCTGAGGTGGAGGCGCACGGAAATTGAGGAGGAGGTGGGAGGCTAGAAGGTAGGGGAAGACTAGGCTGCCAGATTTGGAAGGGAGATGTATATATAGGGTAGGTGCTAGGGTTAGGGGGTTTAGAGGGGTTTTCGGACCCTCCAATCGCGATCTGATGGCTCCGGTCGGAGGGGGGTTTGGTGGGCTGTGAAGAGAAGGTTTGGGCTGAGATGAGAGGGAATGAGTGTGGTCCGGCAACTGTTTCCGAAGAACGAAAACGTCCGACCGGCTATATTGCCGCTATAATTATCCGTTGGGGCATCGAACGAACTCCGAATGCGATGAAACTTGGCAGACCACCTACTAACAACATAACAACACTGCATGCCAACTTTCCCATTCCAAGAACATTTTCCGGCCAGTTATAAAATACTATTTTAGACATGCCGCGGGCGCGTACAAGTGTGTCTAGGCTCAGAATGGACAACGGAAGGAACGGGGAGACCCGGGCGGATGCAAGTTTCGAAAACATGATGATGCAATGCGGATGATGACATGGCAAGATGCAACACGCAAGCGAAAGACATGGCAACAACGTGCATAACTAGAAGACACCTGGCACAACGGTCTCGGGGCGTTACAACACTCCACCACTACAAGAGGATCTCGTCCCGAGATCTAGGATGGCACCGGAGAGAAACGAAAGAGGAAGAGAAGAGGTAAAACTAAGTTGCTTCTTTGACGAATGAGTGAAACCAAAGAACCTTGAGAGGTTAAACAATTGAAAGAAAGAATACAACGAAAAAGAACAGAGTTGAAAACACTCCGTTTGAAAAGAGGAACAAGGAATGATAAAGATCAATTACGACAACACTCCGGTTGGGAATGGAAGGCATAGAATATGAACTTGGCAAAAGAAGGCCCTTGGATGAGACTCCAGTTAGAAGAGGAATGATAGACACAACACTCCAGTTAAAACAAGATAGAGAAGGAATAAGAATGATATAATTTGGACAACCTTCCAACTGTAAATGGAAGGAATTCAACATGAACTTGACAAGATGAGAGGATACTTGATGAGATCAACAACACACTGCCTCCAAAACTATTGAAAGAATGGCACAAGGGGTAAGAAAGATTTCAGACGGCACTCCGGTTGAGAAGGGAGGCAAAATTTGATAAGATGAGAGAACTTGAATGAAGGACACGACACTCCGGTTAAATGGATAAGCATGAAAAGAACACGGTCCTCATACTTTGAGATGATGAGTGAAGAGAGCAACATCACAATGCCTCTGGATGAAGGAATAGAAGGTAGATCGTCGAAACAAGAGAACGGAGAAGAAAATGGCAACTTCTACCACAAATGAGTTTGGAAAGGACCCTTCCAATAAGGTTAAAATGGAGTTGTTGGAAAACCAAAAACAAAACGAATAAACTTGTAGTGGGCTTATGGAAAACTTCTCAAAATTGAGGTGAAATTCTGCCACTACGGAAACAAAAGATTGGATTGATATCAACAAGAAGACGAGAGGCTTATTTCACCGGGAGGATAAATTAAGAACTTGGGTCATTTATAAGCACCATAATTAGCAACAATCCTTAGGGAAAGCCTTAGGTGAAATATAACCCAAGATAATTCCAATGAAGAGATTGATGGGTTGCAGAGGATCTCATGAATGAATTGAAAATGATGGGTTTACAATATGTCATTCCGGACAACTTGTGAATCATGAAACACCAAGCAATTGTCAAAATGACGTAACACCACCTCAAAAGACAAGGTAGAACGAATTGCACTTTGGAATGCAAGATGAAGAAAACTTGAGCTCCTCTAAAAAGAATCTCAATGAACACTTCGAGAAAGGAATTAAAACCTTGATGAACCACCATGTAGAGCCTCCATGAAGAACTCCGGTAATGATAAAAGGAAATGAAGGATGAAAAGAAGAAGGTTGAAGCCTTGCAATGATTAGATGGATCTTCGTGATGATGAGAGCTTGGAACTCCAGGAAAAGAAAAGATGAAATAATTGAAACCGAGAATTAGATATCATGAACGAACTCCAGAAGAAAAGAATTAAATCATCTCAAGGAAAACAAGAATAAGAATTATATCATGCTTACCGTTCATCAACTTAAATTGATGACAAGCAACGGAATTGGCATGTCACTTATTTTTCTTGAAGGATTAAGAGAGATATTGAGCAAACTTGGGAAGGTCTTCAATGAACCACCGGTGTGAATTGAAAATGTACGTAGCAAAAGGGGAAAATCACCAGGAAGAAATTGGAAAATGAAAGAAGATACTTGAGGGGATTTAGATACATGAGAACGAAGAGATCACGAGCTGATTTGAGAATACTTGAGCGATGCACCGGTAAGATTTAGAGAATGAGAGCTGAAAGCTGAGAATGAATAACTCGAAATGATGACCTTCGGAGAATCAAACTGAAAAGACTCTTGAATTGCTCCGGATGGTTGAAAAGAGTTCTCACAATCGAAATCAATTATGAGAGGATGGCATCAAGCTAGAACCATGAATCTTCGAGAGAATGGAGCAAGATTTAAGAGAAAATCTTCTTCGGTCTTCAAAATTCGAGAATGACAACGAGAAACACCACCTAGAATAGTTTAGACACTCCGGGAGAATCGAAACCGAAGATGTTGAGCCAATGATGAAAAGAATTTGAGAGATATTAGAGAAAGACATATGACTGATGATAATTCATTCTTACGTCAAACTTTGAAATGAATTTGATAATAACTCCGGAAAAGAATAGTCAGGTAAGATCCTGGGAAAAGACCTGTGGGTTAGGGCCCACTCAAGAGAAACACAGTTGAAATGATTTGAAGAGAGATTGCACCGGTTGAATTAAATGGCTTGAATGAGATAACAAGCTCGAGATATCTTGAACGGATTAGGAATGAAAACACGAATCTTCTGAGATATCTTCAGTACTCCGGAACAATTGAATAGTGAGAAATGGATGATTAAGAGGTGCACCGGCATGAGAAAGCATTTGATACGAGGAAAAGGATATGATCAACAAAGCTTGAATTGAATCCACCGGAGAAGAAAAGAATGAAGAATTGTGAACTCGAAGCTTCCTTAGTATCTTCCTGAGAATCACCGGATAAGAACATTGAAGGAAAATAATGAAGAAACTTCACCGCCATAAAAGAATACTTGATTAGGCAATCTGAGTCCAAGAAGAAAAAGGGTTGGGAGGGCGGGAGAAACAAAGGGAACTTGGGAACGGATGAAACGAAGAACATTGAGAAAAACCGAGAGGTGATCTTGCGGATGTTGAAATGATCAGATCCACTTGAAGAGAAACACGTCGGTTGAAAAGGATTGACATGACAATCTCGATTATCATGAAGGATTGGTATTCACATAGGAGTATGAGAACACCGCTTTGGAAAGGTATGGAATCAAAACTTGACTTCGAAGCAACTCAAATACCACAATCAAAACAAAAACAAAGGATTGACTTGCAAAATAAGACGGAAACAAACATATGATAGATCCCATATCGTATCATGTGTCTGTTGGAAAGAATTCCTATGTGATACTTGAATTCCCACTTGTAAACTCCCAAAACTTTCTGGTTATGCAATCAGGTGTTGGGGATACAGGGGAAGCATAATATCTCACCCAAACTAACAATACCTACATCGAGCTGTATCCATCCTTCAACACATAACCAAGAAACCTTTAGAAATCATTTACCTCAACCTTCGAAAAGCATCCGTTATACGAGTTATGGCAATACTTCCGAACTCCCGCCCCAGTACTGGGTGGTGTCGAGGTTATCTCACCAACTACTGCATAAAAGAGATTTTCGATGTCGGCGAACTCAGGTATTCCAGAACTGCAACAATAAAATTGTGACGACAACACCTCGGAACTCAAATCCCCGGGACACTGCCACAACCCCTAAGTGTCAGGAGGCACCAAGAACAATGTTCTTGTCACAAAACCATCGGAATGATTCCAAGATACCCGCGTGATCCTAATTTTTTTCGTGAAATTTGAGGAGAGAAGAGTCAAAACTTCTACGTTAGGAGGCCTCGCCAGAGCAACAAAGGGACTGAGGAGTAAAAGGAATCATATGCTCTGATATATATATAATCCTAAGACTCAAAACATTTTATTCGAGACTCAACAACGCCAGCGATTCAATCAAGCAGGGGGCTCCTAAGTCGGGGATGGCTCTGATTACCAACTTGTAACACCCACAACGCGGCTATATCTCCCACGTGTCGGGGCATGACTTAGAGGCATAGCCGCATGGTAGGCTTGTCGCAAGAGGGGTAATCTTCACACATCCCATGTACTGAATAAGAAAGGGATAAAGAGTTGGCTTACAATCACCACTTCACACAATACATGAAAAATCCATACATCATCCAAAATACAATCAAGGTCCGACTACGGAACCAAAATAAAAGAAGACAACCCCAAATGCAGATCCTCGATAGTCCCAACTGGGCACCAGTACTGATCAACCGGAAAAGACACAAAACAACGATCAAGATCTTCATCGAGCTCCCACTTGAGCTTAGTTGCGTCACCTGCACTGGTATCATCGGCACCTGCAACTGTTTGGAAGTATCTGTGAGTCACGAGGACTCATCAATCTCACACCCGCGAGATCAAGACTATGTAAGCTTTTGGGTAGGATAGATAATGAGGTGGAGCTGCAGCAAGCACTAAGCATATATGGTGGCTAACATACGCAAATAAGAGTGAGAAGAGAAGCAACGCAACGGTCATGAACTAGAAGTGATCAAGAAGTGATCCTAAAACTACTTACGTTCAAGCATAACACAAGAACCGTGGTCACTTCCCGGACTTCGCCGGAAAGAGACCATCACGGCTACATACGCGGTTGATGCATTTTAATTACGTCAAGTGTCAAGTTCACTACAACCGGACGTTAACAAATTCCCATCTGCCACATAACTGCGGGCACGACTCTCGAAAGTTTATACCCTGCAGGGGTATCCCAACTTAGCCCATCACAAGCTCTCACGGTCAACGAAGGATATTCCTTCTCCCAGGAAGACCCGATCAGACTCGGAATCCCGGTTACAAGACATCTCGACAATGGTAAAACAAGACTAGCAAGACCGCTCGATGCACCGACATCCTGATAGGAGCTTCACATATCTCGTTCTCAGGGCAACACCGGATGAACAATACGTACAGCTAAAACCCGCCCTCAAGTTTCCCCGAGGTGGCGCCGCAAGTGGCTCTGGTTCGGACCAACACTTAGAGAAGCACTGGCCCGGAGGGGTTAAAATAAAGATGACCCTCGGGTTAATTACACCAAAGCGAAAGGTATAAGTTGTTAGGCAAAAGTAAAACCAAGGTTGGGCCTTGCTGGAGGAGTTTTATTCAAAGCGAACTGTCAAGGGGTTCCAATAACACCCAACCGCGTAAGAAACGCAAAATCAAGGAACATAACACCGGTATGATGGAAACTAGGGAGGTAAGAGTGGAACAAAACACCAGGCATAAGGCCGAGCCTTCCACCCTTTACCAAGTATATGGATGCATTTATTAAATAAGATATATTGTGATATCCCAACATATCCATGTTCCAACAAGGAACAAAGTTCATCTTCACCTACAACTAGCAGCGCTATAAGAGGTGTTGAGCAAAGCGGTAACATAGCCAAACAATGGTTTGTTGGGAAAGGTGGGTTAGACGCTTGACATGGAAATATGGGAGGCATGATAAGAAAGTGGTAGGTAGCGCAGAATAGCAATAGAGCGAACAACTAGCAAGAAAAGATAGAAGTGATTTCGAGGGTATGGTCATCTTGCCTGAGATCCCGCAAGGAATAAGAACGAGTCCATGAAGAAGACAAATGGACGAAGTCGAACGAATCCTCACAAACGTGACGTTATCGGAACAAACCCGAAGAAGCAACACCGGAAAGAAGCAAATAACATAGTAAACAACCATCACATAAACATGGCATGATGCACAACCATGTATGATGCATGACCGGTTTAATGAGGGATGGCATGGCAAAGTGCACAAGCAAAACTACAAGTTAAGTTGAGCTCAATATGCAACGAATTGCATATTGATGAAACACCACATGACGTATTTAGTTCACTCTCGTTTATGTGCCCAACAATATTAAATGTTGTTAAACATGGCAAGTGGTGAAGCATAATGAAAACTACATATCTAGGAAAATTTAAATGGGGCTGGAACAACAAACAACAAGTCCGGAAACTCCTCATGTGCATATTTTTAGGTTTGGTACTGTTCTTACCTACACCATATTTTAGAGTTGTTAAACATGCAAAGTAAAGCCACCATGTTAAACTAGGCATTTTCTACCCCATTTACATATAAATTTTATTAAATTTGGAGCTAGGGTTATTAAGTTATGAAATAAATCATTTTAGCATATTATTTGAGCAAATTTAAACAAGCAACATTTTAAACGTTTTAAACATAGATGAAAGTGGCATATTATGAACCTACACAAAATTCTAAGCATATTACATATAGAGATCATTTTAAACCGGTGCATGGTTGGTGAGTTATTAAATGCATGAAGTAAAGGGGTTTTCTGCAAAACTAACGTTCCTATGGATAAAAGAGAAATCTACTAGATAGGAAAAAAACACCACGCGGTCCAAAGTCTTGATCAAGCAGGGCTGCTCACCACAACACTTGGGCCGGCTCGGTACGATGGAGGAGGAGGCAGGCCGCTGGGTTGGCTGAATGGGCCTTGCGGATCTGGGCCACAGCTCCTGCTCGTCGTCCTCGCACGCAACAGACGACGCAGGAGACATGGTCAACGGCGGCGGCGCGATGCAGGACGGCGGATGCAGGGCGCCCGACGGCGAGGAGACATGGGACCGACGGGATTGGACGGATCCAGCGAGGGGGATCCTAGATCTGGTGACGGAGGTGGTCGGTGGCGCTCGAGGATGCGGAAAACCGGCGAAGTGGAGCTCATCCATGGCGGCTTCCCTTGGGACGGTGGTGCTGGACCAGAGGAAAATAGAGGTCGTGAGGGAGAGGAAGGAAGAGAGATAGATAGATAGATAGATAGAGAGAGAGAGAGAGAGCGGTGGGGCCCGGGGTCCGGCAGAGGCGACAACCTGGTGGTCGGTGGCGGCGCAAGTCCGGCGAGGGGAGGCAGCTGCGGGATTGGGCTCCTCCTGATCCAGAGCGAGATGGCGGCGTTGTGCGGGCGCCTCGGGCCCAGATCGGCCCGGGGCGGGCCGCGGATGGGCCAGGCGGGCCGTGGAGAAGTGGGGCACTGGGAGGCGGCATGGCGCTACGGGAGAGGTGGAGAATGCGTGGCCAGCAGCGGCTGGCGAGTTGGGTGGCGCCAAGTGGCAGATCTGAGGTGGAGGCGCACGGAAATTGAGGAGGAGGTGGGAGGCTAGAAGGTAGGGGAATACTAGGCTGCCAGATTTGGAAGGGGAGATGTATATATAGGGTAGGTGCTAGGGTTAGGGGGTTTAGAGGGGTTTTCGAACCCTCCGATCGCGATCCGATGGCTTCGGTCAGAGGGGGTTTTGGTGGGTTGTGAAGAGAAGGTTTGGGCTGAGATGAGAGGGAATGAGTGCGGCCCGGCAACTGTTTCCAGAGACCGAAAATGTCCGACGTTAGACCGACTATATTGCAGCTATAATTATCCGTTGGGGCATCAAACGAACTCGGAATGCGATGAAACTTGGCAGACGACCTACTAACAACATAACAACACTGCATGCGAACTTTCAACCCATTCCGAGAACATTTTCCGGCCACTTATAAAATACTATTTCGGACATGCCGCAGGTGCGTGCAAGTGTGTCTGGGCTCAGAACGGACAACAGAAGGAACAAGGAGACCCAGGCGGATGCAAGTTCCGAAAACATGATGATGCAATGCGGATGATGACATGGCAAGATGCAACACGCAAGCAAAAGACATGGCAACAACGTGCATAACTGGAAGACACCTAGCGCATCGGTCTCGGGGCGTTACAATGGATCTGAGATCCAACCCTTTTAAATAGAGGCCTTTCTTATGTGGCCAGAGGGGGGTTATGCAAAAATACCCCGACCTCTCGTATTTGCTCGACGCATGGAGCAGAAGGTGTGGAGGCACAGAAGCCGATGGATGCGACATTAAATGGAGGGCCGAATACAACTCTTTAAGTCAGATACTTTGAAGTGATCAGAGGAGGAACCTGCCTTGCAATGCCGAAGATAATCTACGCGCCGGACACCTCGTCATTTGTAACACCCACGATGCGGCTATATCTCCCACGTGTCGGAGCACGACTTAGAGGCATAACCGCATAGTAGGCATGTCGCAAGAGGGGTAATCTTTACACATCCCATGTACTGAATAAGAAATGTATAAAGAGTTGGCTTACAATCGCCACTTCACACAATACATAAATATAGCATTACATCATCCAGAATACAATCAAGGTCCGACTACTGAACCAAATAAAGAAAGACAACCCCTAATGCTAGATCCTCGATCGCCCCAACTGGGCTCCACTACTGATCAACTGGCAACGAAACAACACAACGAACACGATCTTCATCGAGCTCCCACTTGAGCTGGGTTGCGTCACCTGCACTGGTATCATCGGCACCTGCAACTAGTTTTGGAAATAATCTGTGAGTCATGGGGACTCAGCAATCTCACACCCTTGCGATCAAGACTATTTAAGCTTATGGATCAGAAAAGGTAGTGAGGTGGAGCTGCAGCAAGCACTAGCATATATGGTGGCTAACTTACGCAAATGAGAGCGAGAAGAGAAAGCAAAGCACGGTCGTGAACTAGAAGTGATCAAGAAGTGATCCTGAAACTACTTGCGCTCAAGCATAACACAAGAACCGTGTTCACTTCCCGGACTCCGCCGGAAAGACACCATCACGGCTACACACGCGGTTGATGCATTTTAATTAAGTTAAGTGTCAAGTTCACTACAACCGGATATTAACAAATTCCCATATGTCCATAACCGCGGGCACGGCTTTCGAAAGTTCAAAACCCTATAGGGGTGTCCCAACTTAGCCCATCACAAACTCTCACGGTCAACGAAGGATATTCCTTCTCCTAGAACGACCCGATCAGACTTGGAATCCTGGTTACAAGACATTTCGACAATGGTAAAACCAGACCAGCAAAGCTACCCGAATGTGCTGACAAATCCCAATAGGAGCTGCACATATCTCGTTCTCAGGGCACACCGGATGAGCCATACGTCGGGTTGGCATAGACCCTGGTTGCCCAGGGGGCGCCGGCCATCGCTCAGGTTGGACCAACACCTAGAGAAGCACTGGACCGGGGTTTAAAATAAAGATGACCCTTGAGTCTGCAGAACCCAAGGGAAGGTGGTAGGTTGTTAGTGAAAATGTAAAACCAAGGTTGGGCCTTGCTGGAGGAGTTTTATTCAAAGTGAACTGTCAAGGGGTTCCCATTATAACCCAACTGCGTAAGGAACACAAAATCAAGGAACATAACACCGGTATGACGGAAACTAGGGCGGCAAGAGTGGAACAAAACACTAGGCATAAGGCCGAGCCTTCCACCCTTTACCAACTATATACGTGCATTAATTAAATAAGAGATATTGTGATATCCCACCATATCCATGTTCCAAACATGGAACAAACTCCATCTTCACCTGCAACTAGCAACGCTATAAGAGGGCCTGAGCAAAGCGGTAACATAGCCAAACAACGGTTTGCTGGGACAAGGTGGGTTAGAGGCTGACATGGCAATATGGGAGGCATGATAGAGCAAGTGGTAGGTATCGCGGCATAGAAAAAGAGCGAGCAACTAGCAAGCAAAGATAGAAGTGATTTCGAGGGTATGGTCATCTTGCCTGCAAAGTTCTCCGAGTTGACGAAAGCTTGATCCTCAAAAGCATACTCAACGGGTTCCTCGATCACGTAATCATCTCCCAGCTCTACCCAAAGCAAGAACACCAGCAAAGGAAACAACAATCAACCATGGTGCAATGCGCAAGCAACATGATGCAAAACATGGCATGACATGCGGGATGTGATATGCAATGCATATGCATGCTCCGGAAGGAAAATATTGATCAAGGCATCAACTTGGCAAACCAAGTGTGCCTTTGGAAAGATGAGTTGATTTCAGTTGAAATCGATATAAAGATCACCGGAATCGGATGCAAGGTTTGCAAATGGCAAGCAAAACAATAATGGCACAATTCTGCGATTAACAGCACGATGTCATCTAGAATGCAACAAGAAACTAAGCTACTGCACTCCAATGTAGAAACAAAGCACATATCAGTGATTTACTCAAGATGCTTGACAAAAGATGAACACTGAGCTACGGCTAAATCACACAAGAGCAGGTTCAAACAAGCATGGCAAAAGTGCAAAAGATATCAGCATCACAGACTTAGTGAAAATAACATGCCAGGAATTAACATCAGGAAGCAATGTTTAGAGCAAACAAATAACATGCTACAGGAACAAAACATAGCAACACAAGGCATGGCATGAATCTACTCAAAGCATATAACAAAAGTCCCTTACTGACCGTAAGCCAAAAAGGATCAGAAGATATGATGGCACCCATGTAAACATAGCAAGTTTCATTAACAGATTCAGACTTTGCAGAAAAACTGGACATGGCATCAACAGAATTATGAAGGCATGTTTGTGAGCTTGATACACTCAACACAAGGCATTGCATGAAAAGCTAAGCATAGCATCAGCAAGAAGACATGATCAAGAAGTTAACCATGGCAAGAACAACCTCATAGCATGCATGGATCAACTACAACAACCTTGGCAAAATTGATTAACATGTAAACAATCTGCCAGGAACATTTTATAGCAAAAGTAGAGCAAGATTGAGTCATGCTAGGGTACTCCATAAATGCAAACAGGGACATGGATAGATAGAGCACAACCATATGTCAAAATCATCCTTACTGAACATACTCAAAAGAAGCATGGATCTCTCTGTAGCAACACGAATACATGGCATAAAAATAACAGCAGAGCAAAGACTTAGTGAAATTCTAAGTCCTTGAAAATAGCAATATTACGAGAGCTACTTTGCATGCATGTGCTAGTCACCAAATTGATCACAAAAATGCATGGCATACCCCCCTGTAAAGATGGCATGGCATAGCCCAAAATACATGTAGGGCTCAAGTTCATATGCAGCACACAATAATCATGGCAAAAATGACAAATGCTCATAATCTGCTAAGATTCAGCACCTAACATTTTATAGCACTCTTGCATCAACCATTTGGGCACCAAGATGGACACAAACAAGCATGGCACAATGGAACAAAATGAATAGCACATCCTGGTGAACATTTTGATATATGGCACGCTCAAAACGGAGCTACACGCACAGAGTTATGATGCAATGAACAGGGGCACAAAATGTCACAGACTTAGGGACTTAGAAGTTTTCCAAAAAAACATGAGCGCTAGATAACTAAGACGTGCACAGGCGAGGGATAGCGGGCTTGCTCACCCTGGGCTTGGCCCACTCGAAGAGGAGGCGAACTAGGCCGGAGAAGATAGGCCGGACGAGGACGGAGCTAGGCCATGGGCCCATGCGAGGCGCTGGTGCGGTCAACGCAGACGGCGTCGTCCTCCCGATCCCGCCTGGATCGGGGCAAGGGCGGTGGCACCGGGAGGAGGTCCGGCGGGGTCGACGGGGAGAAGGACGGCGGCGGGGAAATGCGGGTCGAAGGCGAGGTCGGCGGACGGCGGGGTGTAGCGACGTGGAGCGTGGGCACCGGGATCCGGCGGCGGTGGACGTTGCGGTCAGCGGCGGTGAGGCCCGGGACGCCGGCGGGCGGAGCGGCGAAGGTCCGGCGGCCGGGCAGCGGGGCTGCGGGTGCGTACGCGCGCCCACGGGCGGCGGCGCTGGCGGAATGGGCCCGGCGGACCGGATCTGGGTTCCACGGGCCCACGATGGGAGGAGAGAGTGGCGCGATGAGGTGGCGCTGCTGGATTGGAGGAGGGAAGCGACGGCGCTGATGTGGCGCTCCGCCATTGGTCGGGCGACGTGGCCGGCTGGACATGTCCGGCGAGGGTGGACATGTCCGGTAGCACGATGGAGAAGGGCTAGGGTTCATCCGTGAAAATTCGGAGGGAGACACAAATATATAGGTAGAGGGAGCTAGGAGAGTCCAAATGAAGTGCCGTTTTCGGCCATGCGATTGTGATCGAACGACCGAGAGGATGGCTGGGTTTTGGATGGGTTATTGGGCCACTTTGGAGGGGTGTTGGGCTACAACACACACGAGGCCTTTATGGTTCCCCGGTTAACCGTTGGAGTATCAAACGGACTACAAATGGCACGAAACTTGACAGGCGGTCTACCGGTGGTGTACCAAGGCCGCTTGGCAAATCTCGGTCCATTCTGAGAAAGTTTAACACCTGCTCACGAAAAGAGACAAAAGAGGGCGCCGGAGGATGTAGGAGTGTCGGATCGCGAAACGGACAACGGGGAAAATGCTCGGATGCATGAGACAAACACGTATGCCAATGCGATGCGCATGATGACATGATATGAAATGCATGACACGCAAACAAATGACAAGGCAACAACAGCAAATAACTAGAAGACACCTGGCGCAACCTTCTCGGGGCGTTACATCATTGAAGCCTGGTTCAGGGGCTACTGAGGGAGTCCTGGATTAAGGGGTCCTCGGGTGTCTGGCCTATGTGACGTGGGCTGGACTATTGGGCCATGAAGATACAAGATAGAATACTTTCTCCCGTGTCCGGATTGGACTCTCCTTTGCGTGGAAGGCAAGCTAGGCGGCCGGATGTACTATTTCCTTTCTATGTAACCGACGTTGTACAACCCTAGTCCCCTCCGGTGTCTATATAAACTGGAGGGTTTAGTCCATAGAGGCAATCATAATTAGATAGGATAGACTTCTAGGGTTTTACCCATTACGATCTCGTGGTAGATCAACTCTTGTAACCCCCATACTCATCAATATTAATCAAGAAGGACGTAGGGTATTACCTCCATCAAGAGGGACCGAACCTGGGTAAAACTTCGCGTCCATTGTCTCCTGTTACCATCAACCTCAGACGCACAGTTCGGGACCCCCTACCCGAGATCCGCCAGTTTTGACACTGACAATAATCCCATGAGCATCTTGCTTGTTCTTGAATATCCACTTGGTTCCAATGACATTATGGTTCCCCTTTGGCCTTGGCACTCTCCACACCTTGTTGTGCTTGAAATTGTTGAGTTCTTCATGCATGGCATTAAGCCAATCCGGATCCTCGAGCACCTCATTGACCTTTTGGGGTTCAACACAAGAAACAAATGCGTGATGTTCACAATAGTTTGCTAATTGTCTACGAGTGCTTACCCCCTTTCTTAAGCATCCAAGCACATTCTTCGTGAGATGATCTTTGGTAGTGAGTGTCGGATCACGGGTTCCGGCAAACCCCTGAGGTTCGAACACTGGGGTGCGCGCGAAGGTTTCCTCCCTATCGATCCACGCCCTGGCTCTTTAAGATCTCGCAAATGAACTCAACGAACTCACAACACAGAAAGACACAAGATTTATACTGGCTCGGGCCACCGTTGTGGTGTAATACCCTACTCCAGTGTGGTGTGGTGGATTGCCTCTTGGGTTCATGAAGAACAGTTACAGGGCGAAGAACAGCCTCCTGAGGAGAGGTGTTCTTGTGCGTGGTGAGCTTGTGTGGTTCGGGATGATCTTGGTCTGAATCTGTTGCCTCCCTTGGTGGTGGCTAGTCCTATTTATAGAGGCCCCGGTCCTCTCCCCAAATATTGAGTAGGAAGGGATCCCATAAATGCCAAATTTGAAGGGAGACAACTAGTACAAGCTATCTTGACAAAGGTGGTCTTCGCCTGCCAAAGGCTCTGGTGGTGACGCCGTCTTGGGCTCCATGGTGACCTCCATCTTGACGTCCTTCTAGTCTTGGTCTCGTTGCACCAATATGGAAACCTTTGCCTGATGCCTCGGTACTCTGCTCCTGCGCTCGCCCCCTTGGAACCAAAGAGGAAACGAGGACACTGCGCGCTGGCGCCCGCCTGGTCTCGATCGTCATGGCTCACGTCACAAGGACCTCGTGAGGTTTGCCTTGCCTTGATCTCTCTGCCCCTCGCAAGCCTGCCTGGCGAGGGCGCTCCTGAGGAGGTCTTGCTTCGTCCTCCTCACGAGGCTTGGCCCCTCGCGTGGGTCTTGAATGCCTTGTTGATGAAGATGGGCTGTATAGACCTACCAGCCTAGCCACGCCATGGCCCACGGGTAGGCAAGTCTGGGGACCCTCGTTCCCAGGACGCCGACAGTAGCCTCCAGGCCCAAGGCGCGCTCAGGCTTGGCTTCGAGGCGAAGCCAAAGGGTCAAGCGCGGAGCGCCGCGGGCCCCCAAAGCATGCGGCCTCGGTTGACGCGTGGCGGTTTATTGGACGTGGGCGTCTCCACTTCCCCACGCTGCCTCGGCAACTGCCCGACTTGACAAAAAGGCTGGCGTGGACAGCGCTTGCCTTCATTGCTTCTTGCTCGCCTTGCTTCAGATCCCCTTTCTCACTTCTTGCTGCCCGAACTTCCAGACCCACTTCGACTTCGCACCGCGTCTGCGACCAATGGCGCCGCACAAGTCAAGTCCTCCTTGGCACCGGCCTGGTTTGAGCCAGCCCTCGATGCGCCCAATGTCACATAGAAGAACCTTGCCGCCATGCGCTTGCTGACGGTGGGGGCAAGCAATGAGAGGGGGAAGACGGAGCTCTAGCTTGCCTCCGATGAGCCAGAGCCTGAGGGAAGCACCTTCTTCCATTTCTTCACAAGCAGCATCAGCGCCGGGTTGGTTCCCCCCTTTTCTGATTTCTTTTTCGAGGTCCTCGACCACTTCGGGTTGCAGGCGCTGCATCTCCATCCCAACTCCGTTCTTCTCTTGTCTATCTTCGCCTACTATTGCGAGGCATACCTGGGCGTGATGCCATCCGTGGCACTGCTGCGCCACTTCTTCTTCCTCCGCGTCACCGGTGGCCATATCTCCGGTTGTGCCAACTTCATCGCGGTTGGCCAGGCCAACTCGATCTCGAACACCGGGAAGAGGGTTGACAACATCAGGGCCAAATGGGTCATGATGAGTGCCAAGTGCACCCATCCACGCTTGGGACTGCCGACGGAGGCGCCCTAGTCTAACAAGGGGTGGTCTCGTGTTGAGCTCACTGACGAGCAGGCGTCGTCGGTGCTAGAGCAGATGAAGACTGATTTGAGGCTGGGCAACGCGAAGGCGGCCAAGGTGACTGGGGTCATGCTCCTGAGGGAATTCTTGACGTTGCGCGTTGCTCCACTCCAGGCGTGCACGCGCCCCTTGTGGAAGCTTGGAGGTGAAGAAGACAAGGCTCGTCTGAGCCTGGTGGCCCTGCCTAATGACGAGCTAACTGCAATTCTGCGTCTCTTGGTTGGGAACAACCAAGATTACCCGCCGAGCGCCTTTCTTCCTTTGTTCCATCGCAAGGACTCGGAGCAACTCATTGCTTCCAGGCCGACCTTTGACACGCGCGGGCTGCTGCCGCCGGTGCTCGCTGGGGCCTCCGCGACGCTGAAGCCAGTGGAGGTGTCTTCTGACGAGTCCCGCGAGGAGGAAGAGGAGGAGGAGGGCTCGGAGGAGATCCCCGAGGGAATGGGGGAGAACTCCCCCTTGAGCAAGGCCGATATCCTCCGCGCCCTACAAGACGATGCCGAGGTCGTCGCCCTTCAGGAGGTGAGGGAGCTACCCCTCATCCTGACAAGTGGTAGATCGTCGCTGGTCTCTTGAGACGCTGCCTCCGACGTGGCACCGCTTGGGGCCAGCTCCGGTACTTCTGCTGCGTTGTCTTCTGCCCCCGAAGCCCGTGTGCCCACTCCTTAGGCCCCGACGCTTTCGGGTTTTAGGCTCACCAAGCGGAGGGTGGACTATGTCGCGGTGGATCAGTAAGTGATTTGAGCTTCGTCTTGTTTCTGCTTATACTTGATGTTTTCTGACACCCACCTGGTCGATCAGGCTGGAGTCTTCATCAAAGAAGAGGAAGGGGGATGCCACGACCATGCCTCCCTCTGTGGAGATGAGAGGCGACGACACCTGCATCTCCCCAGTCCGGTCGCCCCCCGCGAGGCCAAGAGGAGCATCGGTAGTATGAACCAGCCCCCGTGGCCCCACTGGCTCCGGAAGTACCGGCACCTGTCTCTGCTGACGAGGTCCCAAGGGCTCCAGAGCCCTCGATCTTCCAGGCTTTGGTAACGACGTCGCCTCCTACTCCTACTGCTCCTCTGGCCCCGAATTCTTCTGCCCCCTCTGCAGCCTTTGAGCGTGTCTTCTCGGGGATGGCCAAGCTGCGGGAAGACCTCCTGGGCGCGGACCCGTACCTAGTGGCCGGGCGCCTGGAGCTGGCCTCAGGCTGGCTTCACTCCGACTCGGCCATTCAAGCGTCGCTGAGCCAGGCCGCAGCGGCCTCCGAGAAGGAGAAGCAGGCCGCTGCCAGAGCTGCGGCCAACCGCGAGGCGGCGCTTAAGGACGCCGAGGCCGCCCGCGACCGCTGCCGAGAGCTAGAGGGCAAGCTGAAGAGGCTGCGCGACGAGTGCGCAGAAGAAGCACGCGACCGCGTAACGAAGGAGGAGGAGATGAAGGCTCGCGAGGACGCCATCAAGGGCCGCGATGCTGAGCTGGGGGAGCTGGCGAAGGCGCAGGCCACAGAGCGCAGCCGACTGGACAAACTGGAGCAGAAGGCAAAGACGAGGGAGGCTGAGCTCGCTGCCAAGGCGAAGGTCCTGGCCGATGACTGCGAGGCCTTCTCGCTTCTTGAGAAGAGGTCTAGCGTGGCGCTGAAGTCACTGTACGAGAAGGGCCTAGAGAAGCCGCTGACCACCGACGAGGATGGCCCTGCTCAGTTGCTTCCCCACTTGGTGAAGGCGCTTGAGGAAGTCGTGGAGGGCATCGGCCCTATGGCTGAGGCGGAGGCTCGTGTCCTTTCTTCGACTGGCGCTGATGCGTGTCTTCAACCATCTGTACCTTCGCAACCCAAGTGCTCGTCTTGACGAGCTACTAGAGCCTGTAGTTGATGAACATTGTGCAGCCGCCGCCGCAGCCGTGAAAGGTCAGGTGGAGGCCCTGTTGAAGAAGTTTCGCGTCTTCGTCCTCGCTCCCTCGACCGGCGATGCCACCGATCCTGCAGATGGTGGTGTCCAGGAGTGACCTGCGGTTGCTTTCCTATTTCATTCCTGCAATACGTATCAGGCCTCGTGGAGGCATTAAAACTTTCATTTGATATTGTGAGCACAATATGTCTTGTAATATTTTCTTTGAGATTTTGCGATTTTCTTCCTATTTGCTTTGTGTTCTGCGTCGGCAGAGCCCGGCCCCGCGCATACCTCGACCGCCGTTGGGCCGACCGGAGACCAGGACGGACCAAGAAGTGAGGGGCTACGTGACCAGTTAGGTTACTGAGTCGCGATGCTCATGAGTCCCCCTTGACGCGCAAACAGCTTATAGGGAGAGTACACAAAGATAGGTTGATGTTCTACGTCGGTAGAGCCCGGCCCCACGCATACCTCAACCAACATTAGGCCAACCAGAGATCAGGACGGACCAAGGAGTGAGGGGCTACGTGACCAGTTAGGCTCCTGAGTCGCGATGCTCAGGAGTCCCCCTTGATGTGCAAATAATCTCTATACCTTTGCCCTCGCCGAGGCTCATCTCGAGAGGGGTGTGCGACGACCAGGTCCAGGAGACCTGGCTGGGTGGCGTACGCTGACACGTCCATTTTGCATCATGCTTTTATATCGATATTTATTGCATTATGGGTTGTTATTACACATTATGTCACAATACTTATGCATATTCTCTCTTATTTTACAAGTTTTATATAAATAGGGAGAATGCCGGCAGCTGGGATTCTAGGCTGGAAAAGGAGCAAATATTGGAAACCTATTCTGCACAGCTCCAAAAGTCCTGAAAGTTCACGGAAGTCAATTTCAGAATATATAAAAAATACTGAGCACAAGAAGTTCACTAGGGGGGCCACACCCTGCCCGCGAGGGTGGGGGCGCGCCCTACCCCCTGGGCGCGCCCCCCTACCTCGTGGCCCCCCTGGTGGCTCTCCGATGGCCATCTTCTGCTATACGGAGTCTTTCGATGAGCAAAAAAATCATAAGCCATCTTCCCGGATGAGACTCCGCCGCCACAAGGCGGAACCAATCTAGGGCTCTGGTGGAGCTGTTCTGCCGGGGAAACTTCCCTCCGGGAGGGGGAAATCATCGCCATCGTCATCACCAATGCTCCTCTCATCGGGAGAGGGCAATCTCCATCAACATCTTAACCAGCACCACCTCCTCTCAAAACCCTAGTTCATCTCTTGTATCCAATTCTTGTCTCTAAGCCCGGGATTGGTACCTGTGGGTTGCTAGTACTGTTAATTACTCCTTGTAGTTGATGCTAGTTGGTTTATTTGGTGGAAGATGATATGTTCAGATCCTTTATGCATATTAATACCCCTCTGATTATGAACATGAATATGCTTCGTGAGTAGTTACGTTTGTTCCTAAGGACATGGGAGAAGTCTTGCTATTAGTAGTCATGTGAATTTGGTATTCGTTTGATATTTTGATGAGATGTATGTTGTCTCTCCTCTAGTGGTGTTATGTGAACGTCGACTACATAACACGTCACCATTATTTGGGCTTAGAGGAAGGCATTGTGAAGTAATAAGTAGATGATGGGTTGCTAGAGTGATAGAAGCTTAAACCCTAGTTTATGTGTTGCTTCATAAGGGGCTGATTTGGATCCATATGTTTCATGCTATGGTTAGGTTTACCTTAATACTTTTGTTGTAGTTGCGAATGCTTGCAATAGAGGTTAATCATAAGTGGGATGCTTGTCCAAGTAAGGACAGCACCCAAGCACCGGTCCACCCACATACCAAATTATCAAAGTACCGAACGCGAATCATATGATCGTGATGAAAACTAGCTTGATGATATTCCCATGTGTCCTCGGGAGCGCTTTACATCATATAAGAGTTTGTCCAAGCTTGTCCTTTGCTACAAAAAGGATTGGGCCACCTTGCTGCACTTTATTTACTTTTGTTACTTGTTGCTCGTTACAAATTATCCTATCACAAAACTATCTGTTACCTATTATTTCAGTGCTTGCAGAGAATACCTTGCTAAAAACCGCTTATCATTTCCTTCTGCTCCTCGTTGGGTTCGACACCCTTACTTATCGAAAGGACTACGATAGATCCCCTATACTTGTGGGTCATCAAGACACTTTCTGGTGCCATTTCCAGGGAGTGAAGCGCCTTTGGTAGGTGGAATTTGGTAAGGAAAATTTTATATAGTGTGCTAAAATATACTATCACTTGTTACTATGGAAAGTAATCCTCTGAGTGGATTGTTCGGGGTATCTTCACCCCGACCAGTAGACTAAAGAGTTGCTCCTCAACCTACTGAACCTACTTAAAATGAAAATGTCTGCTTCAAAATTCCTTCGGGTATGTTAGAAAAACTGCTAGCTAATCCTTTTGCAGGAGATGGAACAAAGCATCCTGATGAGCACCTAATATATGTGGATGAAGTTTGTGGATTATTTAAGTTTGCAGGTGTGCCTGGAGATGTTATTAGATGCATCGACATGGTATAGGATATGTGATGATACGGGGTCATGGAATTACAAACGATTGAAACTGGAATTTCATCAGAAGTTTTATCCTATGCATCTTGTTCATCGTGATCGCAATTATATATATAATTTCTGGCCTCGCGAAGGAGAAAGCATCGCTCAAGCTTTGGGGAGGCTTAAATCAATGTTATATTCATGCCCCAATCATGAGCTCTCAAGAGAAATGATTATTCAAGATTTATATGCTCGGCTTTCTGATAACAATCGCACCATGCTCGATACTTCTTGTGATGCCTCTTTTATGACGAAGACTATTGAATTCAAATGGGATTTATTGGAAAGAATTAAACACAACTCTCATGATTGGGACCTCGACAAAGGTAAGGAGTCAGGTATGACACCTAAGTTTGATTGTGTTAAATCTTTTATGGATACCGATGTTTTCCGTAAATTTAGCACTAAATATGGACTTGACTCTGAGATAGTAGCTTCTTTCTGTGAATCTTTTGCTACTCATGTTGATCTCCCTAGGGAGAAGTGGTTTAAATATCATCCTCCCATAGAAGTAAAAGTAGCTGCACCTATTAAAGTTGAAGAAAAGACAATCACTTATAATGATCCTATCGTTCCTACTGCTTATGTTGAGAAACCACCTTTTTCTGTTAGGATAAAAGATCGTGCTAAAGCTTCAACTGTGGTTCGTAAAAGCAATATTAAAACTTATACACCTCCTGAGCAAATTAAAGTTGAACCTAATATTTCTATTGTTAAAGATCTCTTGTCTGATAATATTAGTGGGCATGTTATTCATTTCCTTGATGAGACTGCTAGAATTGCTAAACCTAGTGCTAAAGATAAAAACAAACCTGTGGTAGGCATGCCTGTTATTTCTGTTAAAATAGGAGATCATTGTTATCATGGCTTATGTGATATGGGTTCTAGTGCTAGTGCAATACCTTACGACTTATACAAAGAAATTATGCATGATATTGCACCAGCTGTGTCGGGGATATACCCTGCGGTATGACTCAGCCGGAAGTATGACCCGGCCGGGCTTGGCATTTTCATTGGTAACCCGCCGGAGTGACGACCCACGAACCTGGCGACTCACAGATGGCCCTAACGGCGGGTCAGATAGAAAACTAGGCCCAAGGCCCAGAAGGACGGCTCACGTTTATGATGGGCCGGTTTAAGAGGAAAGGCATAAGGAATATTCTCCTACAAAGTAAGCAAGACTAGGACTCCACTTGTAATAGGTTAATCCTAATCCTACTAGGACTCCACATGTAACCCGCCCCTTCAACATATATAAGGAGGGGCAGGGCTCCCCAAAGAGGGATAGAAAATAATCTCTAGGGCTAGACACAAAGAGTCGGCTTATCGGCGACTCCCTGATGATCATAATGAGACCTAGCCACAAACAGCATGTAGGGTTATTACCGGATGATGTTTCCCGAGGCCCGAAGCTGTCTAAACCCTTGTCTTGTGTTGCGTCTCTCGATTCCGCTCAATCCCTCTCAAGCTACCACATAGATGCGTTGGCCTCACGACTTAGTCTTCACACTAAGGACATCTGTCGTGACAATTCCACGACAGTTGGCGCCCACCGTGGGGCCTGCGCACGGTGGTGTTGAGTTCTTGGAGGGATCTCTTTAGGGATAGAGAATCTCGCGATGCAAGTTTGAAGATGGAGAAATTAGGGTTGCGCGCGCCGTCGTTGCCATCCAAAAGAATCGTCGAGACCAAGATTAAAACTTTCCGTTTGCAGTTTTCCTACTCGGGTTACGAGGTGGGTACACCGAAACTGACGCGAAGTAATCCAGCGCCGTGGTTAAATCGCCATAGCTCCTTGTTTTCCTCCAATGGATCAAGCTGGATACACGTACATGCAAAAGGGAGTACTAATCCACAGAAGTATCAGTCAGCAAATCACATCAATGTGAAGCAACAAATACGTCAAGGCATCCTTTGATAAAGCAAATACTGGATCGATTTTTTACTTGTGGCAAGCAACTCCGAAGAAAAAAAAGTTGGTTCTTACCAACCATGACTCAGAGAGGGATGAGATTGTGAGCACGGACTCAGAGTCCTCCGTTCCGGCCTTGCCAGCCTCCGTCGTCCTGATCACCAAACCGCCCCTCCAAATCAGGGTCCCCGTCGCCTTGGCCTCGCCACACTTCAGCCTTGATACGGCCTCGTCACACCACCTCCGCTACGTGATCTCAAACTGCTGCCTCCGTCAAACAGCCTTGCCTCGCTTCAGCTGCCATGGCCTTCATCAAGTCACCATCGCTGGCCATATGAGCTGCCGCGTCTCCATTAAAAATCACCACGCCGTGGCCGAGCTCATCTCGCCAGCGTCACTTCCGACCTTCATCGACCGGCCTATGCACCAAGCTACTACTGCCGTAACCTCGGCGCGGCCTCCGATTGAGCCGCCGCGGGCCGGCCTCAACCTGCCATGACCCGTCGCCCTTGCTGTGGCTGTCCGCGAGCCGCTGTTTCTAAAGTCACCGATGCTCCCTGTCTTCGTGGCCTCGCCCTCACCGCCACCGGAGAGACTCCCCGCGTTGAGCCGCCGCCGCCTCCGAGTCGCCACTGGCGCCAGGGCCGACCTGCCTCACCTCCGCTTGACTGAGCCGCCCTTGCACTTCTCCACATCACCGCCGCTGGTGGCCACCGCTCGTCTTGAAGCCGATCTTGCCTCTGCCCGTGAGCCTTGTCCGATCCGGAAGATGCGGGGATTCGCCTCGCCTCCTTGACAACGACCTGGAAACGGAGCCAGTGATAACCCGGAATCCTCCACAATCTGCGCCAGTGTACCCATCTCCTGAGCCGCCCGCTTGCTGGCTCGGATGTGCCGCCCGCGCGGTCCGGTCTCCTAAGCCGCCCGTGCCACTCCCGCCGGGTTGGCATCTGGTTTACCACGTCAGCACCGCCCCTGCTGTTTGCCTCTGTGTCAAAATCGCTGCTGCTCATCCCCGTCAAAGCTGCCGCGTCACCTTTCTGGGGCATCACCGCGACAGCCATTGTGCCTTACTCCTTTATTCTGGTTGTTCAAAAGCTGTTTGCGCCTTGTGCTGAGCCGGCTACCAACGCCACTTTGCCAAGTTGCCATTTAAAGCCGGCGTCTCCACTCAATCTCGGTTGAGCCACCACCGCGTTGAGTCGCCGTTTAAGCCGCCGTATCATCTCTCAAGATGAAGAAGACCCCTGACGATGTGTTACAATCTCATGGTGTGATTACAGAGAACATTGAAGATCCTCTACTTGATTATTTAAAAAATTCATGTGCTGGCATCTGATCAAGGGCAACAGAAGCTGATATAGACAGGCGGCACTATAAGATGTGCTTGGTTCCGATAATGCTGGATTTCAGAGGAAAGCTCTGCACCTCACACAAATACCAACTGAACACCGGGACAAATAAGAACGTCGCTGCAGAAATTAGTCTTCCGGATCAACTTATATATATATCGCATCTAGCGATGATGCTGAAACCCGGGAGGCCACTTAACCTGCCTCCGTTATCGGCCCGCCAGAGCCCTGTTGGCCTACTTGGAGCCTCGTCGGTCTGCCACTGTTGGCATGGCGGCCTGCTACTGAGCCGCCCCTAGTTTTGAGCTGCCTTGGGTTGGTCCCGCCGCTGCCAGGCTCTGTCTCTGAAGCTCGTCCGCACGAGCCGGTTTTTTGAGCACTCCTACTACAACGGTTTATAGAAGCAGAGAAGGCAGGATGACCAAGTCAAATAAAAAAATGTTACAGAGTACCTCTGGTTATTCGCTTCAAATATCAAGGAGCTATTACAAAACTATGCTGCTGATTTTAGTACATGGCATCAATCCAGCAATTTGTACGTGAAGACAAAAGAACATAGTACGGCACGCCGGTTGCACAGCCAACCAAAATACCAGGTGCTATCCCTTCTATATATCTTATCAGCACATGTTAAATTGTTTGAGAACAATTACTCTGGTATGTGGTATTCTTTCGCAGGACCATTATTCATTACAAAGCCTACTCGTCTGCATCTGTGCCGTTTTCAACGCTGCGACCGGCTCTCTCGTCCACGCCGGCTTACAAACACTGCGACCGTCTTTTGCGACCGCACTGGCTTACAACACCACGGACGACTCACGTGGCCGCTCTCATGGCCGGTTCACACGTCCGCACTGACTTACAACGAGGAGGACAACTTGCTCATCCGTAATGGCTTACAATGCCGCGAACGATTCATCTGTCTGCTCCCACGACCGACTCACTCATGATTGATTTCAGCTTCACCATGGTGATCATCAACTCCACGTGCAGGACAAGTTATATCACTGAGATGCTGAATGACTCATACCGGTTTATATCATGGTCAAATATGGAGAGTCTCAAGCCAACTCCTCGAGTAGTCTTAAGACTCGGGGTTACAATGACATGTCTCGGGAACTCCGGGTCATTGGAGGGAAGATAACCTGGTCCCGGAAGCTACCTCCATATTGGTGAAAACTTAAAAGGCCGTCAGAAAATTTCCGGCTCAAAATGAGTATTCCGGTTTAAAAATCCGGTTCAAGAGACATCTCTCTCCCGTAAAGCTTTGAAGCTCTCAAATCTGGTTCAAACATCCGGCTCAAGGTATATTTGTCTCTTACAGAGCTTTTTCTCAAATCCGGTTGAAAAATCCGGCTCAAGGACAATCTGTCTCCCACAAAGTTTGGAAGCTTTCAAATCCGGTTTAAAGTTCCGGTTCAAGAAGAATTAATCTCTTGCAAGATTCGAGTTCTCAGAAAAATTAAAGGTTGCCAAAGAGAACTTGCTGCCATGATGCGCGGTTCAAACATGGGGATCCTGCCTTATGGCTTACCTTATTATGGTCACTTGGGGGCTTCTTGTTCAAACATAGGTCGTATTCGAACCAAAGAGAACATAGCTGTCGTAACCCTTTTGATCGGCGCAAAGCCAAACTCACTAGGGGCTTCTTGATCGTATGCGAATCATAGCTTAACCCCTTTTGGGTCCGACTTGGATCGTATTCGAATCAGGGTCGTTAAAAACCTCTCAAGGTCATTTGGGGGCTTCCTGTTCAAACATAGGTCGTATTCGAACCAAAGAGAACATAGCTGTCGGTACCCTCTTGATCGGCGCAACGCCAAAGCCACTGTGGGCTACATGATCGTATTCGAATCCTAGCTTAACCCCTTTGGAACGGTTTACTGATCATATTCGAATCAGAAACTTCGATTTTTATTTGGTTTAAGTTTTTGCAAACAATCTTTTGGGTTTTGATCCTTTTTGCTCATATTTGAAGCATATGAGTGTGGTTTCGTTTAAACCCGGCCTGGCTTTGGACGATAAGTCGCCAGCATGTGACAATCATCATATATTTGGAAATATTGGCTTCTAAGGACCGGGTTATCACCCTTACTACACATGTCATGTAAACCGGCAGTACAAATTAAATATCACAATGGTTATATGTGGGATATTATGATCCGCCCTGTGGTAAACCGCCAGGGGATCTTGTGATTTACTTATATGCAGGATAAGACTACATTTGAGTACTTAACTGGCCTGGTGTTTGATGTTAAGTTGCCAGGGCATATGTTGTTTAAACTCTGTGCAGGATTTACAGAGCTATGACTTACATAAATGATTAAGTTCCAGCCCATCATCAAAGATTGAAATTGGTGTCTCAAAAGGGTTATCGATTCTTGATTTTCTCAAAGGCTATAAGCCACCAGGTTATAAAAATTCCAGCTTACAATGGAGGCATATTAAATCTCCATCGGCCAAGAGCCGCCAAGTATTTAAATTCCGGATTTACTTGTCAACAGATAAGGTATTCAAAGTCGCTTTGGCGCAATGGCTATTATTTTATCAATGGATATGATTTATTCTACAATGGAAAGAATAGTCCTGAGTTGCTGCAGCCTTACAACCCGACACTTGGGGGCTACATTATTCAGTTTGAAATTATATCAAATATGCAAGTCCCATGTCACTGCCAGCATGCACCATGGCACTTGGGGGCTAATGCAATGACAACTTTACTGACCTTATTGAAGACCCGACTCATCACATCATAATGAGCCGACCCTTGGGGGCTACCAATTGCTCCTGTCAACAATTCAAGGTACACAAGTTTTATTCCATTATGTTGAGGGTCCACTGCTCAGTTGGTAAAGCACAAAGCTCTTAACCTTGTGGACGTGGGTTCAAGCCCCATGATGGGGGTTACATCATATGATGTTCATTTCAAAATAAGTATATATAAAGTCCTAGCTCAATATTATCTTACTGAGCCGGCCCTTAGGGGCTACACATTGTTGTTCAAGTTTATATGATCATATTTATAAAGTCCCCGCTCATTATTGCATAATGACCCGGCCCTTGGGGGCTACACTGGTTGTCGTTTTTTATGAGTATAAGGAAATTACAAGTCCCAGGTTGCTGCAAGCATGACAACCCGACACTTGGGGGCTACATATATGGAGTATTCAGTCTTTACTAGTGACTAAGATGAACAACATGATTTCTTCAAAATGGCAGTATTTATATTGAAGCAAGTCGTAAGTCATCACTTTGTTTCTGCTCAAGACTTGGGGGGCTACAGGTAATATGGATATAAGGGAGAAAAATCTTCAAATTCTCAGTTTTGAGTAAACCAGATTGACCAGGTGTCACTAATAACTATGATCCGGCGTCACCAATAATCATGACCCGACATCATTTATTTATAACCCGGCAATTTTGGAAATCATAAATCGGCAAGATCTACATCTTTAAGCTGGCTGAATATTAGTTGAATATTTCAAGACCAATATTTTTGTCAAGTTAGAGCATTGAAGGCCAACTCAAATGGATTATTTCTTACAATATTTCTCTACAAGAGCCAATGTCAGCAAATTGGTTATAAAGTTGACCCGGATTTTATAGAAGAAGAGCCTGGATTTTTGCATTGGCAAGGTTTGGACATATCTATTAAAAGAGATTTGCTATAAGATCTTGAGTATGCATCCAGGAGGAAGTGACAAGGACTTAAAGATGATCAGGTGCCGGTTTAGGGAAATATTTAACCCGGAGCACAACCTATCAAGTTTGTTCTTGTGTTTATTTTAACAGGATCAGTTTAACATGGATAAATCCAAATTAAACTTGGGGCTAATGTTGGGGATATACCCCGCGGTATGACCTGGCCAGAAGTATGACCCGGCCGGGATTGGCATTTTCATTGGTAACCCACTGGAGTGATGACCCACGAACCTGGCGACTCACAGATGGCCCTAACGGCGGGTCAGATAGAAGACTAGGCCCAAGGCCCAGAAGGCTGGCTCACGTTTATGATGGGACGATTTAAGACGAAAGGCATAAGGAATATTCTCCTACAAAGGAAGCAAGACTAGGACTCCACCTATAATAGGTTAATCCTAATCCTACTAGGACTCCACATGTAACCCGCCCCTTCAACATATATAAGGAGGGGCAGGGCTCCCCAAAGAGGGACAGAAAATAATCTCTAGGGCTAGACACAAAGAGTCGGCTTATCGGCGACTCCCTGATGATCATAATGAGACCTAGCCACAAACAGGATGTAGGGTTTTTACCGAATGATGTTTCCCGGGGCTCGAAGCTGTCTAAACCTTCGTCGTGTGTTGCGTCTCTTGATTTCGCTCTACCCCTCTCAAGCTACCACATAGATGCGTTGGCCTCGCGATTAAGTCTTCACACTAAGGACATCTGTCGTGACAATTCCACGACAAGCTGAGATAGAAGATATTGATGTCACAATTAAACTTGCCAATAGAGATACTATTTCACCAATGGGAATTGTTAGAGATGTTGAAGTCTTGTGTGAGAAAACTAAATATCCTCCTGATTTTCTTATTCTTGGTTCCCCACAAGATAGATTTTGTCCCATTATATTTGGTAGACCCTTCTTGAACACAGTTAATGCTAAGATAGATTGCAAAAAGGATGTTGTTACTATTGGTTTAGATGATATGTCTCATGAATTTAATTTCTCTAAATTTCGTAGACAACACTGTGAAGAGGAATTGCCTAGTAAAGATGAAATTATTGGTCTTGCTTCTATTGCCGTGCCTCCTAGTGATCCTTTAGAACAATATTTGCTAGACCATGAAAATGATATGTTTATGAATGAAAGAAGGGAAATAGATGAAGTATTCTTTAAACAAGAACCCATCCTGAAACACAATTTGCTTGTTGAAATCCTAGGGCATCCTCCTCCACCCAAGGGTGATCCCGTGTTTGAGCTTAAACCATTACCTGATACTCTTAAATATGCTTATCTTGATGAGAAAAAGATATATCCTGTTATTATTAGTGCTAACCTTTCAGAGCATGAAGAAGAAAGATTATTGAAAACTCTGAAGAAGCACTATGCTACTATTGGATATACTCTCTATGATCTTAAGGGCATTAGTCCCACTCTCTGTCAACACGAAATAAATTTGGAGGAAGATGCCAAACCAATTCGTGATCATCAACGACGGCTAAATCCTAAGATGAAGGAAGTGGTAAGAAAGGAAACACTAAGGCTTCTTGAGGCAGGTATAATTTATCCCATTGCTGATAGTCAGTGGGTAAGTCCTGTCCATTGCGTCCCTAAGAAGGGAGGTATTAATGTCGTTCCTAATGACAAATATGAGTTGATTCCGCAAAGAATTATTACAGGTTATAGGATGGTAATTGATTTCCGCAAATTAAATAAAGCTACTAAAAAAGATCATTACCCCTTACCTTTTATCGATCAAATGCTAGAAAGATTATCCAAACATACACAGTTTTGCTTTCTAGATGGTTATTCTGGTTTCTCTCAAGTACCTATGTCAGCCAATGATCAATCAAAGACTACTTTTACTTGCCCCTTCCGTACTTTTTCTTATAGACGTATGCCTTTTGGTTTATGTAATGCACCTGCTACCTTTCAAAGATGCATGATGGCTATATTTTCTGACTTTTGTGAAAAGATTTGTGAGGTTTTCATGGACGATTTTTCCGTCTATGGATCTTCTTTTGATGATTGCTTAAGCAACCTTGATCGAGTTTTGCAGAGATGTGAAGAAACTAATCTTGTCTTGAATTGGGAAAAGTGCCACTTTATGGCTAATGAAGGTATTGTCTTGGGGCATAAAGTTTCTGAAAGAGGTATTGAAGTTGATAAAGCCAAGGTTGATGCTATTGAAAATATGCCATGTCCCAAGGACATCAAAGGTATACGAAGTTTCCTTGGTCGTGCCGGTTTTATAGGAGGTTCATTAAGGACTTCTCCAAAATTTCCCGGCCTCTGACTAATTTATTACAAAAAGATATACCATTTGTTTTTGATGATGATTGCGTAGAAGCATTTGAAATACTTAAGAAAGCATTAATCTCTGCACCTATTGTTCAGCCACCTGATTGGAATTTACCCTTTGAAATTATGTGTGATGCTAGTGAAAGTGCAACTATCCCTAGGTGGTTTTGTTATTCATAACAACATATAGCTCATTGAGCTAATGCTATTCCAAGATGACTATTTCAGGAAAGCTCAATGATTGGCATGGCATGGATGTGAAAGTGGAACCCTCAAAATGCTAAGGACAAAGGATTGGCTCAAGCTCAAAAGCTCAAGACTCTTCATTTTATATTTTAGTGATCCAAGATCACATTGAGTCTTTAGGAAAAGCCAATACTATCAAGGAGGGATGAGGTGTTGCTTAATGAGCCTCTTGCTTCATGTGCTTAGTGATATGCTCCAAAACCCTCAACTACTTTCCCATATCCACATATGACCTAAACCCTAAGCCAAACTCGGTCCTACCGATTCTTTCTATCCGGCGCCACCGAGTTTCACTTGTCATAAGCCACTGCCAAACCCTAGCAATTTGGTTCTACCGATAGGGATCTCGGTCTCACCGAGATGGGATTGCAAACTCTTTGTTTCCCTTTCATAACTTTTCGGTCTCACCGAAAGAGCGAATCGGTCCCACCGAGATTGCAATGTAAACTCTGTGTTTCCCTTTTGTAACTTTTTGGTCTCACCGAAAGAGCAAATCGGTCCCACCAAGTTTGCCTGACCAACTCTCTGGTTAGCTTATTACCAAACTCGGTCTCACCGAGTTTGTGTAATCGGTCTCACCGAGATTACGTTATGCCCAAACCCTAACCATATCGGTCCTACCGAGTTGCATGTCAGTCCCACCGAAAATCTCTAATGGTCACTAGGTTTACCTTTTCGGTCCAACCGAGTTTGTTGATTCGGTCCCACCGAGATTGGAAAACTGTGTGTAACGGTTGGATTTTGTGTGGAGGCTATATAGACCCCTCCACCTCCTCTTCATTCGTGGAGAGAGCCATCAGAACACATACACAATTCCAACTCATATGTTCTGAGAGAGAACCACCTACTCATGTGTTGAGACCAAGATATTCCATTCCTACCATATGAATCTCGATCTCTAGCCTTCCCCAAGTTGCTTTCCACTCAAATCTTCTTTCCACAAAATCCAAATCCTATGAGAGTGAGTTGAGTGTTGGGGAGACTATCATTTGAAGCACAAGAGCAAGGAGTTCATTACCTACACACCATTTGTTACTTCTTGGAGAGTGGTGTCTCCTAGATTGGCTAGGTGTTACTTGGGAGCCTCCGACAAGATTGTGGAGTTGAACCAAGGAGTTTGTAAGGGCAAGGAGATCGCCTAATTCGTGAAGATCTACCGCTACTGAGGCAAGTCCTTCGTGGGCGATGGCCATGGTGGGATAGACAAGGTTGATTCTTCGTGGACCCTTCGTGGGTGGTTGCTTCTTCGTGGACCCTTCGTGGGTGGAGCCCTCCGTGGACTCGCGCAACCATTACCCTTCGTGGGTGGAGCCCTCTGTGGACTCGCGCAACCGTTACCCTTCGTGGGTTGAAGTCTCCATCAACGTGGATGTAGGATAGCACCACCTATACGAACCACGGGAAAAACATCCGTGTCTCCAATTGCGTTTGAATTCTCCAAACCCTTCCCTTTACATTCTTGCAAGTTGCATGCTTTACTTTCCGCTGCCAATATACTCTTTGCATGCTTGCTTGAATTGTGTGATGATTGCTTGACTTGTCCTACAATAGCTAAAATCTGCCAAGAACTAAAATTGGGAAAAGGTTAAGTTTTTATTTGGTCAAGTAGTCTAATCACCCCTCCCTCTAGACATACTTTCGATCCAACAAGTGGTATCAGAGCTTTGGTCTCCATTTGCTTTGATCTCCATAGCTTTTGGTGGTCATAGCCTTGGTTTCACAACCTAGGAGAGTATGGCGTCTAGCGAGGGAAATTATCACCGTAGAGGTCCTTACTTTGATGGTACTAATTTTGCTAGTTGGAAGCATAAAATGGAAATGCATATTGTTGGACATAACCCCGCCGTTTGGGCTATTGTGTGTGTTGGTTTGCAAGGTGACTTCTTTGATGGGAAAGAACCAAACCGTGAAGCTACCGCGGATGAGTTGAAGATGTTGCAATACAATGCTCAAGCTTGTGATATTCTCTTCAACGGATTGTGCCCCGAAGAATTCAACAAAATCAGCCGTCTTGAGAATGCAAAGGAAATTTGGGACACTTTGATTGATATGCACGAAGGTACCGACTCCGTCAAGGAATCCAAGTTGGATGTGCTTCAAAGTCAACCTGACAAGTTCAAAATGAAGGATGGTGAAGGTGTCGCTGAAATGTACTCTAGGCTTGCTCTCATCACAAATGAGATTGCCGGCTTAGGAAGTGAAGAGATGACCGATAGATTCATCATCAAGAAGATTCTAAGAGCCTTGGATGGAAAATATGATACCGTGTGCACATTGATCCAAATGATGCCCAATTACAAAGATCTCAAGCCAACCGAGGTGATTGGAAGAATTGTTGCTCATGAGATGTCACTTAAGGATAAAGAGGAACTTCACAACAAATCAAGTGGTGCCCACAAAGACTCATGTGAAGCCCCTACATCATCAAGTGAGAAACAAAAGTTCAATGAAGAATTGAGCTTAATGGTGAAGAACTTCAACAAGTTCTACAAGAGTAGAAGCAAAGATAGAAGCTTCAAGTCAAGGTCCTACGATGACAAAAGATCTTCTAGTCAAGAGCGAAACTGCTACAGTTGTGGAAGACCCGGACACTATTCCAATGAGTGTACGGCTCCCTACAAGAGAAGAGAAGATTCTCCAAAAAGAAGAAGCAAAGAATCACCACCAAGAGAGAGAAGGAGTAGAGATGATCGTTATGAACGAAGATACTCACGGAGAAGCAAGGATTTGGAAAGGAAGGAAAAATCATCAAGGAGCTACACAAAACGAAGACATCAAGCTCATGTTGGTGAATGGGTATCCGGCTCCGACTCCGACAGCCACTCCGAGAAAAGTTATCACTCCGACTCCGAAGATACTCAAGATGAAGGTGTTGCCGGTCTAGCACTTGTGTCAACCAACTCCTACGACATATTTGACTCACCAAATGAAGGAATTGGAAGATGCTTCATGGCCAAAGGTCCTAAGGTAACACACCCCGAGTATGTTGATTTCAATAGTGATGAAGATGACTTGTTAGGTGATGATTTGCTTGTTGACAACTCTAGTGATGAAACGTCAATTAATCATGCTAATCAAGATAAAACGAATGACAATGATAAGGTGTCAGGACCCCGACTCGATGTCACATCGATCTAGCCGGTAACACCTCATATCACTTTGCGGCCTCATGCACGGTATCCCCACGGGTGTCGCCTTACCTTTGCCCGGGACCGTTTGCGCCTTTTGGCTCACGTATATGATAGTGTCGCTAGCATCCATATGATAAGGAGCCCGGGCTGACATGACTAGTCGTAAACCCAAAGTGGCACAGACTTACAGGGACAGGCATCCATGACCCAGCTTCGAACATGTCGGTCATCAGCAAGTGGGTCCGGGCTGTAGCACTGGGCTAGCAGGACTCCGGTAAACCGGGCTGTAGCGGGCTAACAGGACTCCGGTACTCAAAGCGTGACATTTCCCCGAAGGGACAGACACAGGAACGAAGAAGGACACATGCCGGCCAGCCTAAGTGTTCCGGAGCAGTAGCAAGCTACCATGGCTCGGTGGAAACACTAGGAGACATTTCCCGGTAAGAGAGACTACTAAGTATAAACAACTAGATAGTCAGATCCCACACATACCAAGCATTTCAATAACATACACACAATATGCTCGATATGTGCAATACAACATGGCATCACAAAATGACTCTACGACTCAAGTAGTTTATTCAATAGGCTCCGAGGAGCGAGACATTACAAACAGGGGTCTCATGACCCAACAATCAGAGCATACAAATCAAAGCACAAGCGGAAGCTATCATGTCTGGGTACAGACATCTATAAATGAAAAAGGCTGAAAAGCCTGACTATCTATCAGATCCTGCCGAGGGCACAAGATCGTAGCTGAGGTATCAAGCTAAACGTCGAAGTCCACGTGGAACTACTAGCGAGACCGAAGTCTCTCTGCAAAACATAAAATAGGCAAACGTGAGTACAAATGTACCCAGCAAGACTTACATCAGAACTATCTACCTATGCATCATTATCAACAAAGGGGATGGTGGAGTTTGACTGCAGCAAGCCAGCTTTGACTCGGTGGCTATCCTGAACTACGACTGCAAGTAACTCTTTTGAGGTGGCGCACACGAGTCCACATATTCACCATATCAATACACCACTATGGATCCGCTCCCGTCTCCCTACGAGAACGCCATCCATAGCACTCACGCTTATCTTGCGTATTTTAGAGTATCCACTTTCACTTGTCTATGAACTGATATAAGCAACCCAGAAGTCCTTTTCCGCGGACACGGCTATTCGAATAGATGATGTTAACCCTGCAGGGGTGTACTTCTTCATACATGTTTCCACCACTTAGCGTCTGCACACGTCATGTGCTCGGCAGACTTCAAGCGAAAGCCGACGTGGGTGTAGACCACGACCTACCTAAACACTCAAGTCTCTAGTCCAGGTTTATCGCCTATTCGGGTTCCATCCATGAGGAGATCCGGCCGGAGTTTCGCTCACAGCCCCAAACGATGTGAACAGGGTTCCCGAGATACCAAACGGGCATCCGGTACACCGTGCCACGTACCTACCGCATCACAGCCCACCCCTACGGTCAGCGCTGTCCACGGCCTCCAGTAAGCTACAAACACCAGAAACTACTTGCAACTCCTGGACAGAGGACTAGGGTGAATAAGAAGTCGAGCGGGGTCATATTTCAGGGCCCAATGTATGGTAGTAGCTGAATCATGGATCACAAACACAGAACTCAGTTCCTGAGGACGGCTTCAATGAGACAACCCACCATGTACTCCTACATGGCCTCTCACCGCTACCTTTACCAAATCGTGTTCACACACTTAGCTCACACACAGTAGGACATGTTCACACGCCTCTGATTCATCCCCGATGAATCAGACCTGACTCAACTCTAAGCAGTAGCAGGCATGACAAACAAGCATGAATGAGTAGGCACAACAGGGCTCAAACAACTCCTACTCATGCTAGTGGGTTTCATCTATTTACTGTGGAATGACAGGTCATGCAAAGGATAAAGGGGTTCAGCTACCGCAGCAAGTAACAGATGAATCGTTGTTGTCCTAATGCAGTAAAAGAGAGCAGGAGCGAGAGAGTGGGATTGTATCGGAATGAACAAGAGGGTTTTGCTTGCCTGGCACTTCTGAAGATAACATTGAGTCTTCATCAGTGTCAACGATCACATCATCGGTATCACGTCTATCGAGAGGGGACAAATACCGGCAACACAGAAAGGAACACAATCAATGCAATGCACAATATGATGCATGCTCATGACATGGCAATATGAATGTGTTTTGAGCTAATGCAACTAGCAACAGATTAAATGAAGTTGGTTTGAATATAAGATTCAAATTTAAACCCCATATGTGATTATTCAAATGCCATTTAATTGATTTGTGCTAAACAGCAGCTATAAGTTGTTCTAACATGCACGAAAATGGTACAGATGGATTCCTTGAAGTTTTCCGATAATTTTTCATATATAAATTATTTAATTTGGAGTTACGGTTAATTTCTATGATTTATTGAAGTTTTAGGCATTTTCTGGAATTAATAAATCATTTAAGAATTATCTAAATTCCAGAAGCATTTACTGCGTCAGCAGTGCGTCACCGTGACGTCAGCAAGTCAACAGGGGTCGGTCAAGGTCAAACCTGACGTGTGGGGTCCACATGTCAGTGTCTCAGTCAACTAACCAGGTTAGTTAGCCCTAACTAACTTAGTTAGCCGGGCGGGGCCCGCATGTCAGTGGCTTATCTAATTAGCTAGGTTAATTAACGCTAACTAATCTAACACTAATCTAGCAGGCGCCTGGGCCCACACGTCAGGGGGGTCAAACCCCGGGTCAAACCCGCCGGATTTGACCCGCGGCTTGTCGCCGGCGACGCCAGCAACGGCGGAGGGCGTCGGAAACGCTCCTTCGGCGACCAAATCGGCGACTGAGGGGCTCTACGCGTAGCTGGGAGTCGCCCGCATCCATCTGTGCAAACGGCAGGGGCTGAGGTGGCCCGAACTCACCGGAACGGGGCCCGCGGCGGCGACCGGAGTTCGGGCGAGCGCGGGTTCGGAGTTCTGGTGCATGGCAGGTCCAACTAGTGGTCGGGGTCATCTCCTGGGAGCAAACCGAGTGCTATGACGCGCCCAGGCACGAGCTACGGCGTCTGTAGCCACGACGGCGACATGGCCGACGGCGGTGAGCTTTCGGGCTCGTGGGGAACGGTGCTACGGCACGGAGGGGAGCATGCTGAGTTAGGGGAGAGGGTCAGTGACTCATGGCGATGACGAGGGGACGCTCGGCGAGGTCGGGGACGGTCCGGAGCCGGCGAATTTGACGAAGATGGCCGGCGGGTCCGAGGTAGAAGACGACGGCGATGGCGGCGATGCAGGGCTTTCGGAGGGCTGTGGATCGGTGGGGAGGAAGAGAGGGTCGAGGTGGAGCTCGCAAGCACAGCGAGGGGTCGAGGGGGAGACGGTGGCCGCGGCGTTACGGTGGCGCGGCTGCGGCTGCGCTCGGCGAGTGAGGGAGAGCAGAGGGGAGGGAGGTCCAGAGAGCGAGGGAGAAGTGAGAGGGGGTCGGGGAGCCGCGTGGCGTCGTCCGGGGCGTCGCTGGGGAGGCCAGGGAGGAAGCAGGAGGTGGCCGAGCAGGGTGGAGGTGGCGCGCGCGGCGGTGTCGCGGTGTCCGTCCTCCTGGCAAGGAGGAAGACGACAGGGGAGGGGGGGCGGTGGTGGGCTGGGCCAGCGGGAGGAGCTGGGCCGGCTGGGCTGGACAGGTAGGCGCCAGGTAGGCTCTGTTCTTTTTATTTTTTTCTATTTTCTGTAGTTTGTTTTGATTTAGTTTAGCAACTAAATCATTTAAATAAATTCTGTAGATTTTTATGTGGCTTGCTAAAATATATACAAAGCCACTCACAAACTTCCAGAATTATTGGAGTCATATTTAATATATATTAAATATAAATCCAAAGCAAATAGTTATTGGATTAATTCAAATGGCCAAAATAATTATCTCTGTGACTCCAAAAATATTGGTTTAAATTTTACCTCTTACCAATATTTCCATGGAATAACAGGAACATTTTCTTGGACACATTTGAGAAGATTTAATTGTTGGTTATTTTTAGAGGTTTCCTGAGGCTTTTGAAAATTCCTCAATTCAAATTTCATTTGAATTTAAACATGATGCACACACCAGACAGCACCAGAAGCTAGGGATGTGACAACTCACCCCCACTAAACAAAAATCTCGTCTCGAGATTCAAGCGTAGAGTAAGATGAAGGGGAAACGCAAACTAGTATAATCTTCATGATCCAGGGTGCACTTCAAATGAACGTTGATTCGATCACCATCATTGTCTTGAAGTCTTGCCTTGAAAAAAAATCCTGTCAACATGACATGGAGGAAAGAAGGAGACTCTAGCAGGGTCGATCTTCTCGAAGATCGAACAACTCACGGAGTGAGACATAGGACCATCTCTCGGGTTGAGACACGAGATACACATCAAGAGGGGTGGAAAGAGACGGATGACGAAGGTTCACTAGGTAGACCACAATTTCACGCTTAAGAAGGTGGTAAACGATTGTCAACGTAGCGAGGAGTTGAGTTGCCATGAAACCACGACGAAACATCCTGGAGGAGGGTGATTCGTAGATTATTTCCTTAAGTGGCAAAAAGAATTACCTTTGATTCAGAGATCATTGAAAACTCTTCATACCAGCCTAAGGCAATTCACAACGATCGTTTGGAGGGGGTCGGTAGAATGGCATACTCGGACTTGGATGATGTGGATTACCTTGTTGAAGACAACATAATGGATGAATTTGCTTATCACCGGAAATGGAAGAGACCCATGGTAGAATGGCACATTGGTGGTGCAAGCTAGGAACAAAATGCAAATGCTGGGAATGATTCTGGTAACTGGGAAAGAACCCAACAATAAAGAGTGAATTCACTGTTTGAAAGGATCATAGCATTGCCGAGAAAACTGAGAGCAAACCCAGTTAGTGCCGATGATAACACCTAGCGCTTGTGCGTGCTCTCAAGAACTTGAGCATTTCCATAACCATCAAGGTTTTATCAACATCCGTGTCAAAGGTGCTGACAACACAATATACTACCATGATGAGTAGCAATGGACAATGCAGATGCAAAGGAAGATAACACTTCTCAGATTTCATCTTAGTGAGGCCAAGGAAATAAAATCTGGATGATCGACCGAGAGACATTTAGCACTCCGCTTCTAATGTTCTCCTTGATGTGCTAGTGTAACCCATTCATAGATATGGTTTGATATCTAGAACATCAAGTAAAAGGTCGGACTTCGGGAATACAAAATCCATAAGGAATAACTAGGGAGGTAAATCCTACGAAATCCTTATGGGGAGGTGGCCAACTTCCTCAATCAAGATATTATAATAACAGGTCTTCCGGCTGGGTGTGTTGGCCACGACATCCACCTTACCGGTTATCGAGGGACCAATATTATAGTTCTTGGGAAATGTTCCAACCATTATATCTGCCTGAGATTCAGATCTGGTTGGTGTCAGGATATTCCAGACTCATCGAGTCTAGGAAGAAAAATGAAAGTTTGCAACACAAATCGACGAGATGACGTCGCGAGATTCTCGGGAAGCGAACTACGATAGCAAGCTCCAAAACCTGAGCTGGTTCTGCTACAAACATGTGAACACGTTGTCCCGGACAAGCATGACCACGTGGTAGTCTTATAATAAAACACTACCGAGTTCAGGTGGGGAACCATCAACGAGGGTATCGAAGTCCTTACATAAGTCCGGATTAGCTCTTATGAAGGAACTTCTTCTCCTTGAACAAATCATTCAGTGGCTTGGTGTGCTAGGGATACATATAGATTGAAGGTTGCAAGTCTTCAAACCACAGCATTCTTCGCACGTGTGCATGACTGATTTGGAATGATTCCAAAGAAAGCAACATTGACTTTCTCGAATCCACGGCGGCAACTTGCAACAGATGCACATGAATTAAAGGAAGTCACTACCTTCATCCAAACATATGCTTCATGAGCTAGCATGAACAAATGCTTTCAAAAGTTTCCAACACTAGCTTAATGTTCAACAAAATCATGGAGGAGACAAGGATGTTGTCAATGGGCTCAACAACAATTCATCTAGGTTTCCTTTTAAAAGGAATTCCATAGTTAAGTGAACAAGTGGTAGCATTGGTCAGACCAGAGATGTAATGGTGTATGCTCGAGGAATCAACCACGAATAAGACAACATTACGAGCATCGTTGGTACTGATTTGATTTGACGATAGCCCACACTCAAATCAAAGGATTGATAAGACAATAGGTCCATCAACTGATCACAAGGACCAATCGATGAAGATATCATCTTTCTCCAACACACACTACACAAGAATATCCATTTGGAACGAACTAAGTCAGGCAAGCTTTTATCTTCCAACTCTCCAAGTTGTTGTCTAGCTTAACCAACTAGCTCAGGGATATCTAACACACGATTCTTGGAGAAGGGGTGGTTTACAAGAAACCAACTTGATCACGAGCTCAACATAACAGTCAGGTGACAGCCTGGTGATACTTTCGAGAAGATATTCGAAAAATCACGAACCACCGATATGTTACTAAGCTCGAGAACAATCTCGCTTTTGAGGGCAAGACGATATGATCAAATGAGTGAGGACTTGACAAGATCCTAACTCATCAATCGAAGGGTGCACCGAAATAAGGACTAGGTAGCACGATCAGTCTTAGAAGGATGATTCAAAAACCAACACGCTAAGAATGAAATTATTGTCCCTTAACTACCAAGCAACGAGGTTGCTGGGAGTATTGATTTCACACATCACAATTCATTTGTCGGTATTCCGGTTGCATCAACACGATGGCCGAGGAATGACTAATGATGGTGAGAAGTATTACTACGTCAAAATTCATGAAAGTTGGTGCAGTTCTCATGACAATTCTGACATGAAGGGGGTAATACTCCAAGGTAGAACAGAACCAAAAGCTGGATTGGCAATTTGATCTGCGGAGCACAACTTCTTTGACCCAATCCTAGATATCAATGAGGTACTGGAGTTTGTTTCTCCAAGTCATTCAGGACAGAATGGCTTGACGGACCACAAGGGTAATAGGCATCGATAAACGAACGCACGCATACTCTTGACTATCAATTGATAGACGAAGGTCAGTAGACAACTAAAGAGGGACAACTCAAAGGAACACACGATTTTCTGAGTTGTGGATGCATGGTTTGGCATGTCGAACGAATTCAACATTTCTTCCAGATAACCCATGCAGAGAGGTAGGACTGGCAGAGTCACGATTTATGAATGGAGATCTCCTCAAGAGTACTCTAATTGTGATCTTTTGATCCAATAAACATCTGCCATAAGCGGTTCATAGTATTTGGAAGAAGGAAATACCACGGACCTCGAGGACTATCGCAAAGTTACTAATATCCTGAAGGAACTAGCAACACTATCAACATGAAGTAAGTAGAGTGAATCTCGGGTTCAAGAACCCAGGAACAGAATACCTATTACTAAGTAGCATCACGGGATGCTTTCGAGAATGATGGCTAGAATCATCACACTGGGAACACAGATCACGGCTAGACTACTAGATGATCCCCTAAGACACCTAGGGTCATAATAATATCTCCAACATATATGTCAAGGTAATAGAGTACCTCAACTCACTGATTAGTGTGGTTAATCTGGCCCATGGGAACATTGAAACGGGAAGAAAGGATTTGCAAATGCATCAGACTACTTAGAAACCTGGGATGACTCGGACAGCATAATGGCTGTAAATGCTCAAAAAAGATTTGAGACATTCACAAAAATGGTGGCATAACCACTCAAAAGCACAATATCAAGGTTTCGAGATCAACAGTTAACATACAGAGGTAGTATAAACTGAACTGAGGCTTGAATCCAACAATCTTATAAGTCCACTGATTAGTAACACGTGATCCTAATAGAAAGAAGAGATAGCCTAGTTCTTAATCCCCGTAGGAAAGATAAGATGACTCAGATCAGAAGGGCATAAGGTATAAGGAGTAAAAGAGCCTTACGTTCCATCCCACAATCAATTCCCTTATATAACTAAGGAATTTCTAGACTCAACTTCGACCAGTTTGGCTTGGTAATCCTACAGGCAGTCAAGCTCTGATACCAACGCTGTCAGGACCCCGACTCGATGTCACATCGATCTAGCCGGTAACACCTCATATCACTTTGCGGCCTCACGCACGGTATCCCCACGGGTGTCGCCTTACCTTTGCCCGGGACCGTTTGCGCCTTTTGGCTCACGTATATGATAGTGTCGCTAGCATCCATATGATAAGGAGCCCGGGCTGACATGACTAGTCGTAAACCCAAAGTGGCACAGACTTACAGGGACAGGCATCCATGACCCAGCTTCGAACGTGTCGGTCATCAGCAAGTGGGTCCGGGCTGTAGCACTGGGCTAGCAGGACTCCGGTAAACCGGGCTGTAGCGGGCTAACAGGACTCCGGTACTCAAAGCGTGACATTTCCCCGAAGGGACAGACACAGGAACGAAGAAGGACACATGCCGGCCAGCCTAAGTGTTCCGGAGCAGTAGCAAGCTACCATGGCTCGGTGGAAACACTAGGAGACATTTCCCGGTAAGAGAGGCTACTAAAGATAAACAACTAGATAGTCAGATCCCACACATACCAAGCATTTCAATAACATACACACAATATGCTCGATATGTGCAATACAACATGGCATCACAAAATGACTCTACGACTCAAGTAGTTTATTCAATAGGCTCCGAGGAGCGAGACATTACAAACAGGGGTCTCATGACCCAACAATCAGAGCATACAAATCAAAGCACAAGCGGAAGCTATCATGTCTGAGTACAGACATCTATAAATGAAAAAGGCTGAGAAGCCTGACTATCTATCAGATCCTGCCGAGGGCACAAGATCGTAGCTGAGGTATCAAGCTAAACGTCGAAGTCCACGTGGAACTACTAGCGAGACCGAAGTCTCTCTGCAAAACATAAAATAGGCAAACGTGAGTACAAATGTACCCAGCAAGACTTACATCAGAACTATCTACCTATGCATCATTATCAACAAAGGGGATGGTGGAGTTTGACTGCAGCAAGCCAGCTTTGACTCGGTGGCTATCCTGAACTACGACTGCAAGTAACTCTTTTGAGGTGGCGCACACGAGTCCACATATTCACCATATCAATACACCACTATGGATCCGCTCCCGTCTCCCTACGAGAACGCCATCCATAGCACTCACGCTTATCTTGCGTATTTTAGAGTATCCACTTTCACTTGTCTATGAACTGATATAAGCAACCCAGAAGTCCTTTTCCGCGGACACGGCTATTCGAATAGATGATGTTAACCCTGCAGGGGTGTACTTCTTCATACATGTTTCCACCACTTAGCGTCTGCACACGTCATGTGCTCGGCAGACTTCAAGCGAAAGCCGACGTGGGTGTAGACCACGACCTACCTAAACACTCAAGTCTCTAGTCCAGGTTTATCGCCTATTCGGGTTCCATCCATGAGGAGATCCGGCCGGAGTTTCGCTCACAGCCCCAAACGATGTGAACAGGGTTCCCGAGATACCAAACGGGCATCCGGTACACCGTGCCACGTACCTACCGCATCACAGCCCACCCCTACGGTCAGCGCTGTCCACGGCCTCCAGTAAGCTACAAACACCAGAAACTACTTGCAACTCCTGGACAGAGGACTAGGGTGAATAAGAAGTCGAGCGGGGTCATATTTCAGGGCCCAATGTATGGTAGTAGCTGAATCATGGATCACAAACACAAAACTCAGTTCCTGAGGACGGCTTCAATGAGACAACCCACCATGTACTCCTACATGGCCTCTCACACTTAGCTCACACACAGTAGGACATGTTCACACGCCTCTGATTCATCCCCGATGAATCAGACCTGACTCAACTCTAAGCAGTAGCAGGCATGACAAACAAGCATGAATGAGTAGGCACAACAGGGCTCAAACAACTCCTACTCATGCTAGTGGGTTTCATCTATTTACTGTGGAATGACAGGTCATGCAAAGGATAAAGGGGTTCAGCTACCACAGCAAGTAACAGATGAATCATTGTTGTCCTAATGCAGTAAAAGAGAGCAGGAGCGAGAGAGTGGGATTGTATCGGAATGAACAAGGGGGTTTTGCTTGCCTGGCACTTCTGAAGATAACATTGAGTCTTCATCAGTGTCAATGATCACATCATCGGTATCACGTCTATCGAGAGGGGACAAATACCGGCAACACAGAAAGGAACACAATCAATGCAATGCACAATATGATGCATGCTCATGACATGGCAATATGAATGTGTTTTGAGCTAATGCAACTAGCAACAGATTAAATGAAGTTGGTTTGAATATAAGATTCAAATTTAAACCCCATATGTGATTATTCAAATGCCATTTAATTGATTTGTGCTAAACAGCAGCTATAAGTTGTTCTAACATGCATGAAAATGGTACAGATGGATTCCTTGAAGTATTCCGATAATTTTTCATATATAAATTATTTAATTTGGAGTTACGGTTAATTTTCTATGATTTATTGAAGTTTTAGGCATTTTCTGGAATTAATAAATCATTTAAGAATTATCTAAATTCCAGAAGCATTTACTGCGTCAGCAGTGCGTCACCGTGACGTCAGCAAGTCAACAGGGGTCGGTCAGGGTCAAACCTGACGTGTGGGGTCCACACGTCAGTGTCTCAGTCAACTAACCAGGTTAGTTAGCCCTAACTAACTTAGTTAGCCGGGCGGGGCCCGCATGTCAGTGGCTTATCTAATTAGCTAGGTTAATTAGCGCTAACTAATCTAACACTAATCTAGCAGGCGCCTGGGCCCACACGTCAGGGGGGTCAAACCCCGGGTCAAACCCGCCGGAGTTGACCCGCGGCTTGTCGCCGGCGACGCCAGCAACGGCGGAGGGCGTCGGAAACGCTCCTTCGGCGACCAAATCGGCGACTGAGGGGCTCTACGCGTAGCTGGGAGTCGCCCGCATCCATCTGTGCAAACGGCAGGGGCTGAGGTGGCCCGAGCTCACCGAAACGGGGCCCGCAGCGGCGACCGGAGTTCGGGCGAGCGCGGGTTCGGAGTTCTGGTGCATGGCAGGTCCAACTGGTGGTCGGGGTCATCTCCTGGGAGCAAACCGAGTGCTATGACGCGCCCAGGCACGAGCTACGGCGTCTGTAGCCACGACGGCGACATGGCCGGCGGCGGTGAGCTTTCGGGCTCGTGGGGAACGGCGCTACGGCACGGAGGGGAGCATGCTGAGTTAGGGGAGAGGGTCAGTGACTCACGGCGATGACGAGGGGACGCTCGGCGAGGTCGGGGACGGTCCGGAGCCGGCGAATTTGACGAAGATGGCCGGCGGGTTCGAGGTAGAAGACGACGGCAATGGCGGCGATGCAGGGCTTCCGGAGGGCTGTGGATCGGTGGGGAGGAAGAGAGGGTCGAGGCGGAGCTCGCAAGCACAGCGAGGGGTCGAGGGGGAGACGGTGGCCGCGGCGTTACGGTGGCGCGGCTGCGGCTGCGCTCGGCGAGTGAGGGAGAGCAGAGGGGAGGGAGGTCCAGAGAGCGAGGGAGAAGTGAGAGGGGGTCGGGGAGGCGCGTGGCGTCGTCCGGGGCGTCGTTGGGGAGGCCAGGGAGGAAGCAGGAGGTGGCCGAGCAGGGTGGAGGTGGCGCGCGCGGCGGTGTCGCGGTGTCCGTCCTCCTGGCAAGGAGGAAGACGACAGGGGAGGGGGGCGGCGGTGGGCTGGGCCAGCGGGAGGAGCTGGGCCGGCTGGGCTGGACAGGTAGGCGCCAGGTAGGCTCTGTTCTTTTTATTTTTTTCTATTTTCTGTAGTTTGTTTTGATTTAGTTTAGCAACTAAATCATTTAAATAAATTCTGTAGATTTTTATGTGGCTTGCTAAAATATATACAAAGCCACTCACAAACTTCCAGAATTATTGGAGTCATATTTAATATATATTAAATATAAATCCAAAGCAAATAGTTATTGGATTAATTCAAATGGCCAAAATAATTATCTCTGTGACTCCAAAAATATTGGTTTAAATTTTACCTCTTACCAATATTTCCATGGAATAACAGGAACATTTTCTTGGACACATTTGAGAAGATTTAATTGTTGGTTATTTTTAGAGGTTTCCTGAGGCTTTTGAAAATTCCTCAATTCAAATTTCATTTGAATTTAAACATGATGCACACACCAGACAGCACCAGAAGCTAGGGATGTGACATAAGGATAAGATTGAGGCTCTAACTAAAGAACTAAACACTCTTAAGTTAGCTCATGAAACTATCTTCGAAGATCATCGAGAACTTTTAAGAGCTCATGAGAAATTATGCTTTGAAAAGCTCAATCTTGATCAAGAGCATGAGTTCTTAAAAGAAATCAATGATGATCTCCGCAAGAAAAGTTCTTCTTACATTGCCAAGCGTTTACTCTTATCCACTTACATGCCTCAAGTCAAGTCTAGTAACAAGAACAAGAAAGATTCTTCCTCTAGCAGTAACAATGATCATGCTAAATCCAATATTGTTGCTTCTAGTAGTTCTCTTGATTCCACTAATGATTCTCTTAGCCAAGTTACACTTGAGCAAGAAAATAGCTTATTGAAGGGAATTATAGAGAAAGGAGTGTACAAAAGCCTTGCCGTAAGCAATTCGAGGAAATTGTGCGCAAGCAAGGAATGCATCGGAAGAATCAAGGTGTTGGTTTTGAACGAAAGTTCAATGCCAATGGAGTTGAGTGGGAAGAAGATCAATACCCCAAGACAAAGTTTGTTCCTCAACAAGAGAAGTATGATACTTCTTTCAAGGGGACACAAGCTCAAGATGATCTTCCACCACAAGACTACAAGCAAAAAGGCAAGGACAAGCTTCAAGAGGAAATTGATGCATTTGAAGAAGCTCCTAAGACCTTAGTCAAGTGGATTCCCAAGACTACTTCAAGTTCCACTTCATCAAGTACGACTACAACTCCAAGGATTCCCATCAAGATGGTGTGGATCCAAAAGAAGAAGAACTAGAGAGTTCTTGAGGGTGACTCCGCCAACATACTTCACTCTTATCATTTTGGCAAGAACAAGTGCAATCAACTTCCACATCTTGCACTAGTTCAAGGAGTCACAAACCCTCTTGTTGGTAAGACAAGGGACAAGGTAACCTAAAAGTTTTCATGGACATCATCTTGTGTGTGCATCACTCTATGTCTATGGATATCCTTGTTTGTTCCATGTGGGACTAACCCATGTAGGTATTGAAAGTGCAATTCACTCAAATGGATAGCTCCAAGTGATCTACATCAACATTGAGCATCCACATCTTCAACATCTACATGAAGTCATCATCGACAAAACCCGAGGTTAGTTCATCCCTCTAAGGGGGGATATCACATCTAGGGGGAGCTTTACTCTAAGACTTGAGCTAAAGCAACTCTAAAGATGTGAACACAACAATGCTTTATGTAAAAGTGGTAACCCCACTTGAGCTTAAATGATGAGTATGACCTATGATCAAGTGTTCTCACTTGACACCTAAGTCAATATACTCATATATAGATGACCTTGTCATCGCAAATTGCTTGATAGATGCTAGAATTGGTTGTGCATGCCTTGTCACATATTTCATTTGCCATCTTATTCTGTGAGCATGCTGGTTGCATATTTTACTCATTCGAGGACATCCACTTGTTGTTTTGACTATTTGGTTTTATTTCCTTTTGCCAAGTGGATGGACAAGAATGCCTAAGAACCTCCTCTAGCTATCTATGCTTTTCTCGTCTCAAACTCTATTCATGCTACATCACAAAATTTAATCAAGTCAGATTCGAACCACTCTGTGTGAGGAGCGCTCGGAGTCCCCGATTCGTCATAGACTTAAACTTCCAAAACCTCTTTATGATTCTCGGTCTGACCGATACCCCACTTTCGGTCCTACCGAGATCATTAAATTGATCTAGGTTTTCGATCTCGGTGCAACCGATTTGAACCATTCGGTCACACCGAGTTGCAATTACTGTATACAGTTTTGCATCTTGGTGCCACCGAGTTGTTCCACTCGGTCACACCGACAGGGTCGGGCTATATATAGTCACGGGCAAAAATTTGGAAATTTCTCCGAACCCCTTCGCCCGCGCGATAGCCTGCTCTGCCAACTTGGTCTCCGGATCGTCTCCTCGCCGCCAGCCGCCTCCAGTCGCTAGTCTCCGTCGCCGTCAATGGAAATTCAACCCCGCCGTTGCTGCCATAGAGAGTCTCCGCCGAACTAGGGTATGGACTCGATCTTTGTGCTATTCCCCAATCCGATTCTTAGCACATTGTGATCATCATGATTCTTGCCACGTTTGTTAAACTTCTATCCAGTCAATGAACTCGTAGATTAGGTTTAATTCGAAAATTTTAGGGTTAGGTTTCCGCCGAAACCATCTCGGACCCACCGAGTTGAAAAACTCGGTCCCACCGATTTGGCTTATGCCATTGCACAAGTGAGACTCGGTCTGACCGAGAATTACTTATGGGTGTGACCGATTTTGGAACTTTGTGAAACCCTAGCAGTCTCGGTGCCACCGAACTGTGACTCGGTCTGACCGAGTTCACTAGTTTAGGTGCCAAAACTGCTTCGGTATCACCGAGTTTAGAAATCGGTAGATCCGAGATGCTTTCAGTGGGAAACTAAAACTAAGTTTTTGAATCATTCTGTTGCAAAAATCTCTGCATTTTGTGATGCTCATCCACTCTACCTCATCTATAAACTCTTCACAGGGTCAGTAGTCAGCTTTTACATCATGTCTGATCAGAGTGACAGCCAGAACAGATCAGAAGAGTAGGTGCTCATGAGTGAGGGCACTAGTCCCTCCAGCTCTTCAGATGATGGCAGCAGAAGTACACCAAGCAATTTGCCAAAAGCTGCCACCAGACAGAGGAAGAAGAGAACTTCAGATTTTGAGGATGAAGATTATGTGGCAGAGGAAGAGGAAGCCACATCAAAGAGAGTTGTGCTCAAGAAGGAATATGGCTCAGCTCAAGGCACAAAGCCAGGCTTAAAAATCAAAAGGCCAGCAGGTAGGCAGCCTATGCCAAAGGCCAGAGCTTCAACTCAGATTCCTGAAAAGCCTGCAACCATAGAGCCAGTTGCTGCTGAAGGAAAGAAAAGGAAGGAAAGGGTCAAGAAGACCGTAGCCAGAGTGCTTGGAAAGGCTTCCATCATGGAAGAAGAGAAAGAAGAAGAGGTTGCTGCACCAGCACCTAAGGCACCTAAGCTTATGGGTGATGCTATCAGGACAGGGGCTGTGCATCCAAGCCCAAAGAAGCACCCAAAGCTGCCTCCAAGTCCAAGTCTGCCCCAAAGAGAAATACGAGGAGCATACCTGCAACTGAGAAGAACAAGGCCCCAGTGCCTGAAGCTGCTGAAGAAGATGATGAAGAGCACGTTCTGAGAAAGCTCAAGCCCAAGATCCCAGACCACAATGATGCTCATCCTGTGGCTGAGGACATGAAGCTCAGAAGAGACTCAGGGCTGAGGAAGTGGAGAGAAGCAGATCCATATGCTTCAAGGAGAAGAACTGCTATTGATTATAGGTTCCACACTAAGGAACAATAGGACTTCTATGAGACAGTTTTGTTGGACAAGAAGCCCATAGTTTGTGACATGAGATGGGTCAATTGGGAGTACATCAAGGACAATGAAGAACACTACCCTGGAGTGTATGACAGCTTCAATGCTTGTGGAGTAGCAAACTTTGTTGGGCAGAAGCTCACAAAGTGGAACGAGGAACTCATTATGCAATTCTACTCCACAGCACATTTCTACCCAGATGGAAAGATCACATGGATGTCTAAAGGTACGAGGTACCAATCTACTGTTGCTGAGTGGGCACAGCTCATCAATGCCCCAGAGGAGCATGAGGATGACTTGGATATCTATGCCAAGAAGAAGATGGACCACAACTCTATGTCCAATATGTACAAGGAAATTCCAAACGAGGCACTTGATACTTTCAAGTTTGGGTCTGTGCATTATCTTCTGTCAGTGCTGCCAACCATTAACTGGATCCTTAGGCACACTCTGTTGCCCAAGTCAGATGATCACAAGATGATCAGAGGCCATGCAATCAATTTGCTTCATGTATTTGATGTGCCTCAGAAATTCAAGGTCATGAGCCTCATAGTAGAAACTATCAAGAGGACTGCAGCAGATCAGAAGAGGAGCTGTGGTTATGCCCCTCAGATTCAGGAGTTAATCAACTCGAAGATGGGCACATGCATATACTTGTTGGACAAGGAACACTTGCCTATTCATCCAGACTTTGAGGACAACCAAGTTGTGATGAATGAGAATGAACCATCATCAGTTCAAGCACAAGCAAAGAAGGAGCAGGCGAGGAAGGAGAAAGCTGCCAAGAAGCCAACTCAAGAGGAGGCATCTGAGTATTTCTTTAAAACCAAACAAGAGCAGCTTGGTTACTTGATTGCATCCACACTGAGGATTGAGCAAGGACTGGCCACCCTCACTCAGAATCAGCAGAGCTTAGAGAGGATCATGGAACAAAAGTTCTATGACTTGGATGTCAAAGTAATAGAGATTCAGTGTGCAGTGGAACAACTTCAGGATGACATGCAGGAGAGGAGAGGCAAGACTACAACTGATGCATTTGCCAGAGTGCCAAGAGCTCAGAGATCACATGCAGTGCCAGTTGCTGACACCAGAGCCACCACTTCTGCACCAGCTACAGCTTCAGTTCCACCAGCTCCAACATCTACTTCAGCCTCAACTCCAACCACATCTACAGAAGGCTTCGTCCTTGGAGTGCTCCGGACTCCACCACCACCTGAAGATCAAGCCTGAGAGTCGACTTAGCACTATGCATTTTCTAGGAACTTTTTGGTAACTTGTTGCCAAAGGGGGAGAAAATGTATAGATCATAGGCTTCGAGAGAGAGTGTTGCTTTTATTCTCTCTTGTTTTATTTGGTGGTTTTTCGAACTTTGTTTGCTTTTGTGTGAGATACTATGTCATTGCTCGTGAGACATTGATGATCATGTGTTTGATCATAAGCTACACTTAATGTTTGCTTAATATTATCATCTTATCTATCTTATGTGATCATTCACTATTCTTGGTGATGAGTGCATGTATTTCATTCTTATCATTTTAAGCGCTCCACCAAGATGTATGTGACATGGAAGAGTAACCCATGACTCTAACTCTTTGTGCATTTGCAGTCCAAAGCAAATTTTAAATATGCACAAATTTAGGGGGAGCTCTTACTTGTCACATACTTCTCAAAGCGACGATATATTTCATGCTTATTATCATTTGTTGAAGCTTTGATCTATATGTTGTCATCAATTACCAAAAAGGGGGAGATTGAAAGTGCAACTATCCCTAGGTGGTTTTGGTAATTCATAACAACATATAGCTCATTGAGCTAATGCTATTCCAAGATGACTATTTCAGGAAAGCTCAATGATTGGCATGGCATGGATGTGAAAGTGGAACCCTCAAAATGCTAAGGACAAAGGATTGGCTCAAGCTCAAAAGCTCAAGACTCTTCATTTTATATTTTAGTGATCCAAGATCACATTGAGTCTTTAGGAAAAGCCAATACTATCAAGGAGGGATGAGGTGTTGCTTAATGAGCCTCTTGCTTCATGTGCTTAGTGATATGCTCCAAAACCCTCAACTACTTTCCCATATCCACATATGACCTAAACCCTAAGCCAAACTCGGTCCTACCGATTCTTTCTATCCGGCGCCACCGAGTTTCACTTGTCATAAGCCACTGCCAAACCCTAGCAATTCGGTTCTACCGATAGGGATCTCGGTCTCACCGAGATGGGATTGCAAACTCTCTGTTTCCCTTTCGTAACTTTTCGGTCTCACCGAAAGAGCGAATCGGTCCCACCGAGATTGCAATGTAAACTCTGTGTTTCCCTTTTGTAACTTTTCGGTCTCACCGAAAGAGCAAATCGGTCCCACTGAGTTTGCCTGACCAACTCTCTGGTTAGCTTATTACCAAACTCGGTCTCACCGAGTTTGTGTAATCGGTCTCACCGAGATTACGTTATGCCCAAACCCTAACCATATCGGTCCTACCGAGTTGCATGTCAGTCCCACCGAAAATCTCTAACGGTCACTAGGTTTACCTTTTCGGTCCGACCGAGTTTGTTGATTCGGTCCCACCGAGATTGGAAAACTGTGTGTAACGGTTGGATTTTGTGTGGAGGCTATATATACCCCTCCACCTCCTCTTCATTCATGGAGAGAGCACCAGAACACATACACAATTCCAACTCATATGTTCTGAGAGAGAACCACCTACTCATGTGTTGAGACCAAGATATTCCATTCCTACCATATGAATCTTGATCTCTAGCCTTCCCCAAGTTGCTTTCCACTCAAATCTTCTTTCCAAAAAATCCAAATCCTATGAGAGAGAGTTGAGTGTTGGGGAGACTATCATTTGAAGCACAAGAGCAAGGAGTTCATTACCTACACACCATTTGTTACTTCTTGGAGAGTGGTGTCTCCTAGATTGGCTAGGTGTTACTTGGGAGCCTCCCACAAGATTGTGGAGTTGAACCAAGGAGTTTGTAAGGGCAAGGAGATCGCCTACTTCGTGAAGATGTACCGCTAGTGAGGCAAGTCCTTCGTGGGCGATGGCCATGGTGGGATAGACAAGGTTGCTTCTTCGTGGACCCTTCGTGGGTGGTTGCTTCTTCGTGGACCCTTCGTGGGTGGAGCCCTCCGTGGACTCGCGCAACCATTACCCTTCGTGGGTGGAGTCCTCCGTGGACTCGCGCAACCGTTACCCTTCGTGGGTTGAAGTCTCCATCAACGTGGATGTAGGATAGCACCACCTATCCGAACCACGGGAAAAACATCCGTGTCTCCAATTGCGTTTGAATTCTCCAAACCATTCCCTTTACATTCTTGCAAGTTGCATGCTTTACTTTCCGCTGCCAATATACTCTTTGCATGCTTGCTTGAATTGTGTGATGATTGCTTGACTTGTCCTACAATAGCTAAAATCTGCCAAGAACTAAAATTGGGAAAAGGTTAAGTTTTTATTTGGTCAAGTAGTCTAATCAGCCCCCCTCTAGACATACTTTCGATCCAACAGCTAGTGATTATGCTGTAGGTGCTGTTCTAGGGCAAAGAGTTGATAAGAAATTAAATGTTATTCAATATGCTAGTAAAACTCTAGACAATGCTCAAAGAAATTATGCTACTACTGAAAAAGAATTCTTAGCAGTTGTATTTGCTTGTGATAAGTTCAGACCTTATATTGTTGATTCTAAAGTAACTATTCACACGGATCATGCTGCTATTAAATATCTTATGGAAAAGAAAGATGCTAAGCCTAGACTTATTAGATGGGTTCTCTTGCTACAAGAATTTGATTTGCATATCATTGATAGAAAGGGAGCTGAGAACCCCGTTGCAGACAACTTGTCTAGGTTAGAAAATGCTCTTGATGACCCACTACCTATTGACGATAGCTTTCCTGATGAACAATTAAATGTCATAAATGCTTCTCACACTGCTCCATGGTATGCTGATTATGCTAATTATATTGTTGCTAAATTTATACCACCTAGTTTCACATATCAGCAAAAGAAAAAGTTCTTATATGATTTGAGACATTACTTTTGGGATGACCCACACATTTATAAAGAAGGAGTAGATGGTGTTATTAGACGTTGTGTACCTAAGCATGAACAGGAACAGATCATACGCAAGTGTCACTCCGAGGCTTATGGAGGACACCACGCTGGAGATAGAACTCCACACAAGGTATTGCAATCCGGTTTTTATTGGCCTACTCTCTTCAAGGATGCCCGTAAGTTTGTCTTATCTTGTGATGAATGTCAAAGAATTGGTAATATTAGTAGACATCAAGAAATGCCTATGAACTATTCACTTGTTATTGAACCATTTGATGTTTGGGGCTTTGATTATATGGGACCTTTTCCTTCCTCCAATGGATATACACATATTTTAGTTGTTGTTGATTACGTTACTAAGTGGGTAGAAGCTATTCGAACTAGTAGTGCTGATCATAAAACCTCTATTAAGATGCTTAAAGAAGTTATTTTTCCAAGGTTTGGAGTCGCTAGATATTTAATGACTAATGGTGGTTCACATTTTATTCATGGTGCTTTTCGTAAAATGCTTGCTAAATATGATGTTAATCATAGAATTGCATCTCCTTATCACCCACAGTCCAGTGGTCAAGTGGAATTGAGTAATAGAGAACTCAAATTAATTTTGCAAAAGACTGTTAATAGATCTATAAAGAATTGGTCCAAGAAACTTGATGATGCATTATGGGCCTATAGAACCGCATATAAAAATCCTATGGGTATGTCTCCGTATAAAATGGTTTATGGAAAAGAATGTCACTTACCTCTCGAACTAGAATATAAGGCTTATTGGGCTATTAAGAGCTCAATTATTATTTCAAACTTGCTAGTGAGAAGAGGTTATTTGACATTAGCTCACTTGATGAATGGAGAACCCAAGCCTATGAGAATGCCAAATTATTTAAAGAAAAAGTTAAAGGATGGCATGACAAAAGGATACAAAAGCATGAGTTTAATGTAGGTGACTATCTATTGCTATACAACTCTCGTGTAAGATTTTTTACATGAAAACTTCTCTCTAAATGGGAAGGTCCTTACGTTATCAAGGAGGTCTATCGTTCCGGTGCCATAAAAATCAAAACTCACAAATCTGAAGGTGGTGAACGGTTAAATAATTAAACATTATACCTCAGGTAATCCTATAAATGTTGAAACCAATGTTATTGAAACCGTAACCCCAGAGGAATACATAAGGGACACTTTTCAGAACGTTTCAGTCTCCGAAAAGGAATAGGTATGTGGTACGGTAAGTAAACCAACTCCAAAACAGTTCTAATGGCAATTTCCTTCCGTTTTGGAATATTTAGAAAAATAGAAAAATAAGAAGTAGTACGGGAAGGACACGAGGCCTCCACAAGGATGGGGGGTAGGGCGCGCCCCCTACCTCGTGGGCACCTCGTGTGCTCTCCGGACTTCGTTTTCGTACACGACACGTATTTTGGTTGGTAAAAATTCATTATATATTCTCCCGGAGGTTTTGACTCCCGTATCACGCAAAAATCTCCTGTCTTTGTTTCGAGCTATTTTTCTAATAGATCTAGGTCGTCATATCGTCTTCAAGTGCCCCCAAGGACCAGTTCTTCGAGAAGGTCATCAACCCCTACCTCGCGGAAGTGTTGCAACACCCTCAAACCATTGAGATGCGTGAGGGGTTGTTGCACATCCGCGATGTTGAGGGACCAAGGAAGACCGGAAGCACGACGGAAGGCTCGAGGCATTGGAGCAAGAAGTTTTCAAGTGTCAGGAGATGGTGGAGCGTGGACTCGATTCCAATCACATTATGATCACGGAGTTCACCAACAACCACAAGCTGGACGTCAAGAACATTGGGGAGGCAATCTTCAAGCTTCATGAGAAAATCGAGCACCTCCAAGCCCAGATCTATGACATGCAAAATCAAAACTGTGAGTATGAATATAGATTCAAGATGATGAGTTTGGCTGCAGATTTGAGGTTTCAGGAGACTCGGTCATCCTTCTATGATGGTGAGCCTATGCCTTGGAAGACGGACGACAAGCCTACGCCATCAACAAAACCGTTACCTTCTTCACCAACAAAGAAGAATTGGGTATCTGGTATGGGCACTCCCCTTGGCAACTGCGAGAGCTTGGGGGAGTGCCCCGGTATCGTATCACCATCACTTTTATCTTTACCGTTTTTCTTAGTTCGATCCTTTTGGTAATATTTTGATCTAGTAGAATAAAAGTTCTTAGTATGATCTGGTTGTGAGTTTTGCTTTATGATCCTTCTATGTAATCGAGTCTGTGAGCTATATATAATAAATATTAGTGTTGAGTCAAGGGCTTGATTATTTTTCCATGATCTTAAGTGAATAAAATAAAAGAGAAAGAAATAAAAAGAAACAAAGAGATCATATGGATCTTATGGAGAGTAATGAGCTCACATAGAAAGGGTATGATGAATAAAAGTTGTTGAGAGTTGACAAACATAGTTTTGGTCATCATTGCAATTAATAGGAAGTAATAAAGAAAGAGAGGTCTTCACATATAAATATACTATCTTGGACATCTTTTATGATTGTGAGCACTCATTAAAATATGACATGCTAAAGAGTTGACGTTGGACAAGGAAGACAACGTAATGGGTTATGTTTTCTTGCATCTGAGATAAATAATATTGTCTTAGATCACCCAACATGATTGAGCTTGCCTTTCCCCCTCATGCTAGCCAAATTGTTTGCACCAAGTAGAGATACTACTTGTGCTGCCAAACACCCATAAACCAGTTTTTCCATGAGAGTGCACCATACCTACCTATGGATTGAATAAGATCCATCAAGTAAGTTTTCATCGGTGCAAGCAATAAAAATTGCTCTCTAAATATGTATGACTTATTAGTGTGGGAGAAAATAAACTTTATACGATCGTGTGATATGGAAGAAATAAAAGCGACGGAATGCATAATAAAGTTCCATATCACAAGTGGCAATATAAAGTGACGTCCTTTCGCATTAAGATTTTGTGCATCCAACCATGAAAGCGCATGACAACCTCTGCTTCCCTGTACGAAGGGCATATCTTTTATAAGAGTCATGGTGATCTTCACCCTTCCTTTTTACATTTTATCTTTTGGTAAGCACAACATGGTGGAAAGATCCTGGTATATATGGCTAATTTGATGTGAGTTTTCATGAACTATTATTGTTGACATTACCCTTGAGGTAAAATGTTGGGAGGCAAAACTATAAGCCCCTATCTTTCTCTGTGTCCGATTAAAACTCCATACCCATAAGTATTGCGTGAGTGTTAGCAATTGTGAAAGACTAAATGATAGTTGAGTGTGTGGACTTGCTGAAAAGCTCTTATATTGACTCTTTCCTATATTATGATAAATTGCAATTGCTTCAATGACCGAGATTATAGTTTGTTAGTTTTGAATGAAGTTTATGATTCATACTTGAAATTGTGATTGAATTATTACTCTAGCATAAGAGATCATATGACAATAATTATATAAGTTGCTGTTCTAAGAATGATCATGATGCCCTCATGTCCGTATTTTATTTTTATCGACACCTCTATCTCTAAACATGTGGACATATTTTTCGATTTTGCCTTTCGCTTGAGGACAAGTAAGGTCTAAGCTTGTGGGAGTTGATACGTCCATTTTGCATCATGCTTTTATATCGATATTTATTGCATTATGGGCTGTTATTACACATTATGTCACAATAATTATGCCTATTCTCTCTTATTTTACAAGGTTTACATAAAGAGGGAGAATGCTGGCAGCTGAGATTCTAGGCTGGAAAAGGAGCAAATATTGGAGACCTATTCTGCACAACTCCAAAAGTCCTGAAACTTCAGGAAGTCAATTTCAGAATATATAAAAAATACTGAGCGCAAGAAGTTCACCAGGGGGCCACACCCTGCCCACGAGGGTGGGGGGCGCGCCCTACCCCCCTGGGCGCGCCCCCTACCTCGTGGGCCCCCTGGTGGCCCTCCGATGGCCATCTTCTGCTATATGGAGTCTTTCGATGAGGAAAAAATCATAAGCCATCTACCCGGACGAGACTCCGCCGCCACGAGGCGGAACCTTGGCGGAACCAATCTAGGGCTCTGGTGGAGCTGTTCTGCCGGGGAAACTTCCCTCCGGGAGGGGGAAATCATCGCCATCGTCATCACCAACGCTCCTCTCATCGGGAGAGGGCAATCTCCATCAACATCTTCACCAGCACCACCTCCTCTCAAAACCCTAGTTCATCTCTTGTATCCAATTCTTGTCTCTAAGCCCGGGATTGATACCTGTTGGTTGCTAGTAGTGCTAATTACTCCTTGTAGTTGATGCTAGTTGGTTTATTTGGTGGAAGATCATATGTTCAGATCCTTTATGCATATTAATACCCCTCTGATTATGAACATGAATATGCTTTGTGAGTAGTTACGTTTGTTCTTGAGGACATGGGAGAAGTCTTGCTATTAGTAGTCATGTGAATTTGGTATTCGTTCGATATTTTGATGAGATGTATGTTGTCTCTCCTCTAGTGGTGTTATGTGAACATTGACTACATAAAACTTCACCATTATTTGGGCCTAGAGGAAGGCACTGGGAAGTAATAAGTAGATGATGGGTTGCTAGAGTGACAGAAGCTTAAACGCTAGTTTATGCGTCACTTATTAAGGGGCTGATTTGGATCCATATGTTTCATGCTATGGTTAGGTTTACCTTAATACTTTTGTTGTAGTTGCGGATGCTTGCAATAGAGGTTAATCATAATTGGTATGCTTGTTCAAGTAAGGACAACACCCAAGAACCGGTCCACCCACATACCAAATTATCAAAGTACCGAACGCGAATCATATGATCGTGATGAAAAGTAGCTTGACGATATTCACATGTGTCCTCGGGAGCGCTTTACATCATATAACAGTTTGTCCAGGCTTGTCCTTTGCTACAGAAAGGATTGGGCCACCTTGTTGCACTTTATTTACTTTTGTTACTTGTTGCTCGTTACAAATTATCCTATCACAAAACTATCTGTTACCTATTATTTCAGTGCTTGCAGAGAATACCTTGCTGAAAACCGCTTATCATTTCCTTCTGCTCCTCGTTGGGTTCGACACTCTTACTTATAGAAAGGACTATGATAGATCCCCTATACTTGTGGGTCATCATATGCTTGGGCGTGACCAGAGCGCCGCCCCTGTGCCCAGCCCCCTCGCGTGGCTCTCCCGAGGGGAGGCATTGCGGTGAGGCTGGACATTGAGCTCCGGGGCTCCCTGAGGTTGGTACGAATGCGAAGCAGCCCTCAGTTGTTTATCACCAGCGCGGAGCGTAGTGCTTCCGCTTGTGCATGGGCAGAGCCGCTCCTCGGCAGTTTCGACGGCCAGCATGGAGCATGGTGCTTCCACTTGTGCGTGGGCGGGGGCTCCCTCTGCGGAGAGCCCCCGAGGCGTGTACAGCCCCACCCTGACACGTGGCTTGCACGGCAGGGCTAGACAAGGTGTATCTGGGCACTCGTGAGCCAGTGCGGGACTCACGAGGCCCTACCTCAAGGCGGGTTGCACCTGGCCTTGGTTCTTGTTTGCGGTGCTGGACTTGCGAGGTGGTCAGACAACCTGCGCCGAACGAATCTCCTGAGGTTATCACGTGAGAACGCCAAGCACCAACGGCCCCAGGAGGTGACGTAAACGGGGCCGGCCCACCAGACTGATCTCAGCCATTGGATTTATCGACGCTGCAGGGACGGGCCCGAGCACATATGTCGTGCTCACGCGAAGGGTCCTGAAGAAAGACGGCCAGCGCGCTGTCCCCTTGATGGGTGGCGATCGACCGAGTAGTAATCATAGATAGATCAAACATGAGAGTAGCAGGCTTAAGCAAGTGCATTAGAGATACGTGCCACTGGGTCAGGCTCGAGCGACTTGGGCATGATGCAGACCGAGTGGAGACCCCAACAAGGTAGCTAAAGACATAAGAAAAGGGATACATGCCACAGGGACGGACCCACGCGGCCTGGGAATGATGCAGCCTGAGGGGCGCTCCCAGCTGATCAATGACTTGGAAAGATGTCACCTGGTCATGTTGACAAAGGAGAGTTGAAGTGGCTGAAGGTGTACGGCTAAGAGGTTGCTCCTCACGAGCCTCCGAAGCTCTGAGCCTCGGGAGGCTCTGGGGCTAGGGTGGTTCTTTGAGGACCGTCTCCATCTCCATCAGGACGGTGTGGTGCCTGGCTTCCTGGTCCACTAGGATGCGCTGCAAGTTGCGTTGGTAGGCGGACGATGCACTTGGCAGGTCAAAGGGCATGTGAACGTAGCTGTGCGGTGGGCCTTCGCAGCGTCCCACGCGTGAAGGCCAGAAAAGCTCCTGAGAAGCGGCCCTATTGAGCCCTGGAACGTCGATGCAAACACGCAGCTCGGCATCCTCGCCTGGATGGGAAGCTGCGTCTCATGAGCGGCAGTCACCGCGCATGGCCCTTGCGTCTTGCAACTCCTGGGTGATCTTGGTGATGAACTCCTGAATGGTGGGCTATCCTTGCCCTATGCCTTCCCGAGGGAAATGTGCTGTGAAGCACGCCTCCAAGTGGTGCCCGAGCGCCTCCCTCGTGATGTGGGCAAAGTCTGAGGCCTTCCAGAAGAAAGGCCCCGAGCCCTGCCCAAGAGGGGCGCCGGGCGCGCCTTCCTATGCGATGGAGGGAGACACCCCTGGAGCGGGCGCTGATCTTGACAAGACTCCGGCTGTGGTGTCACCCTCCTAAGGTCATGCGCATCACAACTACTTCTTCTTCTTGGGGCTGGCCTCAGGAGGGCCCTCACCCTTGCTGTCGGGGTCGTCGATTGCTGCAGCTTGGAAGGCACGCTCGAGGGAGCACACCGCATCTTTCTCTTCACATGGGACCGTGATGATCCCGCTGCTTCCCGGCATCTTGAGGACATTGTAGCCGTGATGGGTCACTGCCATGAACTTGGCCAGGGCTGGATATCCGAAGATGGCATTGTACGGCAGACGGATGTGTGCGACGTCGAAGTCGATGAGCTCGGTGCGATAGTTCTTGCGTTCACCGAATGTGACAGGGAGGCGGACCTGCCCTATCGGTGTGGTGGAACCGTCGGTCACTCTTGAGAAATTCTTGGTGGGCTGAAGCTGGTCATACGACACTTGGAGGCTGTCAAATGTGTCGACGGATAGGATGTTGAGCCCTGCACCGCCGTCGATGAGGGTCTTGGTAACTTGCATGTTGCCGATGACTGGGGAGCAGAGCATCGGGAGGGTGCCAGCGGTAGCTGCGCACTTGAGCTAGTCTGCCGAGCTGAACGTAATAGGGCACTGGGACCATCTGAGCGGGCGCGTGGCTTCGAGCTTGGGGAGGACTGCATTCACTTCACGAGCAAATTGCTCGAAGATACGCTGCGAGGCCGGGGCCTGGGCTCCGCCCAAGATGCACGCGATAACATGTGGTTCCTGGAAGCCCCTAGCCCCCTCGCCCTGATGGTGTTCGTCATTCCTTCTTGGCAGTGGTGGCAGCGGAGGGAGCCCGACGTTGCCTTGAGGACGATCCTCACGAGGCTGATCCCTCCAGGCGCCCTCGCGAGACTGATCCTGCCAGTGGTCCTCGCGAGGCCGATCGTGCCACTCCTGGCACGGGCCACGGTCGTCCCAGCGTCCGCCACCACGTCCTCCTCCTCCTCGGCCGTAGCCCCGGTTGCCGCGCTCGGGGCGTCAACCGAAGCGCCCTTCACGAATGGTTGTGAGCTCTTGGTAGTCGCTAGTGTTGTGGGTGTTCAGGTTGTCGAAGGCGCAGAACGGACGGCTGCCCTTGGATGACTCTGGTTGGTCTCTGCCACGCTTGGTGTCTGGCTCCGCTGCGAGCACGGCTGCTCCCTTGTGCTTCACGTCCTTGGCCTTGGACTTCTTCTCCTCTAGGTCAGCCGCAAGAAGCTCGAGGAGGGAGAGGTGCCCCTCCTCAGCTCTAGCACACTTGGTCGCGATGTTGAACAGCTCCATGGTCGTGCATAACTCTTCATGGATGGCGAGCTCCTCCTTCATCTTGACTTCGCGGACGCCCTCAAAGAACGCAGAGATGATGGCTTCGTCGGTCACCTTGGGGATCTTGATCCGTGCGCTGTTGAAGCACTGAATGTACTTCTGCAGGGTCTCTCCTGGTTGCTGCTTGATGCAGCGCAGGTCGCCCACGACCGGGAGGCGGCCGCGAGTACCCTGGAAGTTGGCGATGAAATGGGTGCGCATTTCGTCCCAGGAGGAGATCGAGCCCGGAGGCAGGTTCCGGAGCCAGGAGCGGGCGCCTTCCTTGAGAGCCATGGGAAACCAGTTCTCCATGACCTTCTCGTCGCCGTTGGCCGCTTCGATGCTCAGCTCATAGAGTTTCAAGAACTCTTCGGGGTCGGGGGTGCCGTCATAGCGAGGAGGCAGATCTGGCTTGAACTTGCCCGGCCAGGCGACGCTACGCAGCTCGGGGGTGTAGGCGCGGTAGCCAGCGGTGGTCACCGGGACCCGCCTTGGGGGTGGAGCTTGGTCTTGATGGGGTCGGCGCCCTGCCGCTACAGGTGGCGCGCGGGCTTGCCGTAGCAGCCGGTCCTGGCGCGGCGGTGCGAGGAGCGGCGGAGCATTTTGTTGCGGCCGAGGGAGTTCTTGACAGCTTCTCTCTTCACGCGCGGGCGCAGTACGTGGTGGGTCGCGTCACGGAGCCGCACGTCTTGGGGCTGAGGTGGTGGAGGCGCTCTGTGAGCTACATCGCCCGTAGCCGGCGGAGGGCGAGGCGGAGAGAGGGATGGCGCAGGGGATCCCCTGCGGCGCAGACAAGCTCAGCAATGCGGTCGAGCCAGTCCTTGTAGAGGTCGTTGACCGGACGGTAGCGCAGGAGCTCGTGCGGCATGAGGAGCGCATTCCGTGCATCCATGGGAGTGCGACGTGCATGGGAAGAAGAACCGGCAAGGTCAGCGATGGAGTGGCGGTGCGGCCGTCCCGCTGCACCGAGGGATGCAGCAAAGATGCTTGTTGCTTGTTCCCCGCCAGGCCGGTGGCGGCGTTGGCGGTAGGCGATGGGGAACGACTAGGCGGCCCGCTGACGGGAGCCGTCTGAGCAACATGGGCGGAGAGGGCAGCCTGACGCTCAGCACGAGCGCGGCGCGCGTCTGCCATGGAGACGATGAAGCAACAGAGCGCGGAGCACCGGAAGGAAGCTTCGGCGCACCCCTACCTGGCACGCCAAATGTCGGATCACGGGTTGCGTCAAACCCTTGAGGTTCGAACACTGGGGTGCGCACGAAGGTTTCCTCCCTGTCGATCCACGCCCTGGCTCTTTAAGATCTCGCAGATGAACTCAACGAAATCACAACACAGAAAGACACAAGATTTATACTGGTTCGGGCCACCGTTGTGGTGTAATACCCTACTCTAGTGTGGTGTGGTGGATTGCCTCTTGGGCTGATGAAGAACACTTACAGGGGGAAGAATAGCCTCTTGAGGAGAGGTGTTCTTGTGTGTGGTGAGCTTGTGTGGTTCGGGATGATCTAGGTCTAAATCCGTTGCCTCCCTTGGTGGTGGCTAGTCCTATTTATAGAGGCCCCGGTCCTCTTCCCAAATATTGAGCGGGAAGGGATCCCACGATGGCCATATTCGAAGGGAGACAACTAGTACAAGCTATCCTGACAAAAGTGGTCTTCGCCTGCCAAAGGATCTGGTGGTGACGCCGTCTTGGGCTCCATGGTGACCTTCATCCTGACGTCCTTCTAGTCTTGGTCTTGTTGCACCAATATGGAACATTTGCCTGATGCCTCGGTACTCCGCGCCTGCGCTCTCCCCCTTGGCACCAAAGAGGAAACAAGGACACTGCATGCGCTGGCGCCCGCCTGGCGTCCGCCTAGTCTCGATCGTCATGGCTCACGTCACGAGGACCTCGCGAGGTTTGCCTTGCCTTGATCTCTCTGCCCCTCGCGAGCCTGCCTAGCGAGGGCGCTCCTGAGGAGGTCTTGCGTCGTCCGCCTCATGAGGGTTGGCCCCACACGAGGGTCTTGAATGCCTTGTTGATGAAGATGGGCCGTATAGACCTACCAGCCCAGCCACACCGTGGGCCACAGGAAGGCAAGTCTGGGGACCCCCATTCCCAGGACGCCGATAGTGAGGTTGGATGCAATCTTGGCGGCACGGTGCTCTAGTTCCTCCTCCTCGAGAGAGTTGAGGAGCTGTAATTTGATCATCTTGAGCGTCGTCTTCAGCTTGTTCTTGATCTTGAGCTTGCTCTTGATCTTGAACTTGCTCGGTGGTAAGAACTTGACCTTGGCCATCACTTGGTGGTTCACCACCATCTTGAGGTTGATATTGCCCTTGTTCTTGTTCATTTGGTTGAGGGTCTTCACTTTGTTCTTCGGAAGCGTGTGGGTCTTGGGTTGGTGATGGTTCCACTTGAGTGGAACATCGTCCTTATCCTTCGACCACAAGGGGTTCCTCAATGGGTAGGATAAGACCAACACTCATTCTTCTTATGGCTTGGGGAGGAATTTCATCACCTACATCACAAGTACCACTTTGCTCCACTTAGGAGCTGTTATTCTCATCAAACTCCATGTTACATGTCTCCTCAATGAGTACCGTGGACTTGTTGGGGACACGGTAAGCATAAGAGTTTGTAGCATAACCAAGAAATATGCCCTCATGAGATCTAGCCTCAAATTTAGGAAAACGAACACCTTTCTTGAGAATGAAACAGTCACAACTGAACACCCGGAAGTACTTGAGGTTGGGATTGTTGTCGGTAAGTATCTCATATGGAGTCTTGTTCAAGCCTTTGCAGAGGTAGAGCCGATTGGATGCATGACAAGCGGTGTTGATGGCTTCGGCCCAAAGGTTGTATGGAGACTTGAATTCCGCCATCGTGGTCCTTGCCGCGTCCATCACCGTCCGATTCTTCCTCTCCGCAACACCATTTTTTTAAGGGGTGTATGGTGCGGAATATTGATGCTTGATCCCCTCATCACTAAGGAACTCACCTAAGGTGTAGTTCTTGAACTCGGTGCCATTGTCACTTCTTATTGTCATGATCTTCGCATTGTGTTGACGTTGAGCTTCATTTGCAAAGTCGATGACAGTTTGTTGGGTCTCACTCTTCCTCCGAAGAAATATACCCAAGTGTATCTTGAATAATCATCCACAATCACCAAGCAGTACTTTCTACCCCCAAGACTATCAAAGGATGGAGGCCCAAAGAGATCCATGTGAAGGAGTGATGTGTCTCCAACGTATCTATAATTTTTGATTGCTCCATGCTATATTATCTACTATTTTGGACATTATTGGGCTTTGTTATCCACTTCTATATTATTTTTGGGACTAACCTATTAACTAGAGGCCTAGCCCAGAATTGCTGTTTTTTTTGCCTATTTTAGGGTTTCTAAGAAAAGGAATATCAAACGGAGTCCAAACGGAATGAAACCTTCGGGAACATGATTTTCTCATCGAACATGATCCAGGAGACTTGGACCCTATGTCAAGCAACCAACAGGGAGGCCATGAGGTAGGGGGCATGCCTACCCCCTAGGCGCGCCTCCACCCTTGTGGGCCCCCTGTTGCTCCACCGACATACTTCTTCCTCCTATATATACCTACGTACCCCAAACGATCAAATACGGAGCAAAAACCCTAATTCAACCGCCGTAACTTTCTGTATCCACGAGATCCCATCTTGGGGCCTGTTCCGGAGCTCCGCCGGAGGGGGCATCGATCACGGAGGGCTTCTACATCAACACCATAGCCTCTCCGATGAAGTGTGAGTAGTTTACCTCAGACCTACGGGTCCATAGTTATTAGCTAGATGGCTTCTTCTCTCTTTTTGGATCTCAATACAAAGTTCTCCCCCTCTCTTGTGGAGATCTATTCGATGTAATCTTCTTTTGCGGTGCGTTTGTTGAGACCGATGAATTGTGGGTTTATGATCAAGTTTATCTATGAACAATATTTGAATCTTCTCTGAATTCTTTTATGTATGATTGGTTATCTTTGCAAGTCTCTCCGAATTATTAGTTTTGTTTGGCCTACTAGATTGATCTTTCTTGCAATGGGAGAGGTGCTTAGCTTTGGGTTCAATCTTGCGGTGTCCTTTCCCAATGACAGTAGGGGCAGCAAGGCACGTATTGTATTGTTGCCATCGAGGATTAGAAGATGGTTTTTTTATTATATTGCATGAATTTATCCCTCTACATCATGTCATCTTGCTTAATGCGTTACTCTGTTCTTATGAGCTTAATACTCTAGATGCATGCTGGATAGCAGTTGATGTGTGGAGTAATAGTAGTAGATGCAGACAGGAGTCGGTCTACTTGTCTTGGACGTGATGCCTATATACATGATCATACCTAGATATTCTCATAACTATGCTCAATTCTGTCAATTGCTCAACAGTATTCGTTCACCCACCGTAAAATACCTGTGCTCTTGAGAGAAGCCATTAGTGAAACCTATGGCCCCGGGTCTATCTTCATCATATTAATCTTCCAATACTTAGTTATTTTCATTGCTTTTATTTTACTTTGCATCTTTATCATAAAAATACCAAAAATATTATCTTATCATATCTATCAGATCTCACTCTCGTAAGTGACCATGTAGGGATTGACAACCCCTTATCACGTTGGTTGCGAGGATTTATTTGTTTTGTGTAGGTGCGAGGGACTCACGCGTAGCCTCCTACTGGATTGATACCTTGGTTCTCAAAAACTAAGGGAAATACTTACGCTACTTTGCTGCACCACCCTTTCCTCTTCAAGGGAAAACCAACGCAAGTGCTCAAGAGGTAACAAGAAGGATTTCTGGCGCCGTTGCCGGGTAGGTCTACGCAAAAGTCAAACATACCAAGTACCCATCACAAACCCGTATCCCCCGCATTACATTATTTGCCATTGGCCTCTCGTTTTCCTCTCCCCCACTTCACCCTTGCCATTTTATTCACCCTCTCTCTCTCTATTTGCCTCTTTTTGCCCATTCCTCGTTTGCTTGTCGTTATGATGAGTCCTCTATCTTCTCCGTTGTCTCCCGAGAATGAAGTTCTAAATTTTAAGCAAAGGGAGGGAGAAAATCTAAAAGACACTTGGTATAGAATTTGCAATGCTCAAAATAGATCTACCAGGAAGCAATCTACTTCCGTTCTTCTTCACAATTTTTATGTAGGCGTTACTCCTTGGCACAGATATATCCTTGATACCATTACCGGAGGGAACTTCTTGGGTAGCCATACTTTTGATTCTTACAATGCTATGATAGATTTGTTTGGCTCACCACCTCTTTTGGTTAATGGAACTATGTTAACTTTGGAGCATGTAATGCAAAAACTTGAAATTATTGAAAATAAAGTTGCTACCGTTGAGTTAATTGAAAATTTCGATAAAAAGATCCACAACAAAATCACCCAATATGGATCTAAAGTAGGAGTAACTTTGAAAAATATTAAAGAGAAGGAACCTATAGTTAATGAAAGAATAAATCATGATTCCACTAGAATCGATAAACTTGAGGGTATAATTACCAACTTGGGAACCGCCTTTTCTTCCGTAAAGAATACTCCAAGTCCTCCGACTAAAATTGCCAAGCTTATGTATGTTCCTAAAAATAAAGGTGAATCCTCTAGCAAAGAAACTGCGGATCTCAAATCTATAAGTGTTCATCCTAATCTTTTTGCTATCATTAAGGAGCCATTTGCTGCTAATGATTTTTTAGATCTTGTGCCTAAAAGTTTTATAATAAATAAAAAGAAATAAATTCCTAAGGACAGTAGATGCCTCATTGAAGAATTACCTACTAAAAATGTAAATACCTAGATCTATCCTTGCTTTTTATGCCTAGCTAGGGGCGTTAAACGATAGCGCTTGTTGGGAGGCAACCCAATTTTATTTTTATTCCTTGATTTTTTTTCCTGTTTAGTAATAAATAATTTATCTAGCCTCTGTTTTGGTTGTGTTTTTTGTGTTTAATTAGTGTTTGTGCCAAGTAGAACCGTTGGGAAGACTTGGGGAAAGTCTTGTTAATCCTGCTGTAAAAAACAGAAACTTTAGCGCTCACGAGAACTTCTGCCATTTTTATTTCGAAAGTGATATTTAGTTAATTCTTTTTGCATATGATCAATAGATAAATTCCTCACGTCAAGAAATTTATTTTAGAATTTTGGGGTTCCAGATCTTGCGCTAGCTACAGATTACTACAGACTGTTCTGTTTTTGACAGATTCTGTTTTTCGTGTGTTGTTTGCTTATTTTGATGAATCTATGGCTAGTAAAATAGTTTATAAACCATAGAGAAGTTGGAATACAGTAGGTTTAACACCAATATAAATAAATAATGAGTTCATTACAGTACCTTGAAGTGGTATTTTGTTTTCTTTCGCTAACGGAGCTCACGAGATTTTCTTCTTTAAGTTTTGTGTTGTGAAGTTTTCAAGTTTTGGGTAAAGATTTGATGGATTATGGAACAAGGAGTGGCAAGAGCCTAAGCTTGGGGATGAACATGGCACCCCCAAGATAATCTAAGTATACCTAAAATCCAAAGCTTGGGGATGCCCCGGAAGGCATCCCCTCTTTCGTCTACTTCTATCGGTAACTTTACTTGGAGTTCTATTTTTATTCACCACATGATATGTGTTTTGCTTGGAGCGTCTTGTATGATTTGAGTCTTTATTTGTTAGTTTACCACAATCATCCTTGCTGTACACACCTTTTGAGAGAGGGACACATGATTCGGAAATTAATAGAATACTCTATGTGCTTCAATTATATCTTTTGAGTTATATTGTTTTGCTCTAGTGCTTCACTTATATCTTTTAGAGCATGGTGGTGGATTTGTTTTACAGAAACTATTGATCTCTCATGCTTCACTTAGATTATTTCGAGAGTCTTAAATAGCATGGTAATTTGCTTAAATAATCCTAATATGCTAGGTATACAACATTAATAATAAAATTCTCTTATGAGTGTGTTGAATACTATGAGAAGTTTGATACTTGATAATTGTTTTGAGATATGGAGATGGTGATATTAGAGTCATGCTAGTTGAGTAGTTGTGAATTTGAGAAATACTTGTGTTAAAGTTTGTGATTCCCGTAGCATGCACGTATGGTGAACCGTTATGTGATGAAGTCGGAGCATGATTTATTTATTGATTGTCTTCCTTATGAGTGGCGGTCGGGGACGAGCGATGGTCTTTTCCTACCAATCTATCCCCCTAGGAGCATGCGCGTAATACTTTGCTTTGATAACTTGTAGATTTTTGCAATAAGTATATGAGTTCTTTATGACTAATGTTGAGTCCATGGATCATACGCACTCTCACCCTTCCATCATTGCTAGCCTCTCTAATATTGTGCACCTTTCACCGGTATCATACACCCACCATATACCTTTCTCAAAACAGCCACCATACCTACCTATCATGGCATTTCCATAGCCATTCCGAGATATATTGCCATGCAACTTTCCACCGTCACGCTCCATCATTGTCATATTGCTTTGCATGATCATGTAGTTGACATCGTATTTGTGGCAAAGCCACCGTTCATAATTCATTCACACATGTCACTCATGAGTCATTGCATATCTCGGTACATCGCCGGAGGCATTCATATAGAGTCATATCTTGTTCTAAGTATCGAGTTATAATTCATGAGTTGTAAGAAAATAAAAGTGTGATGATCATCATTATTAGAGCATTTTCCCAGTGAGGAAACGGTGATGGAGACTATGATTCCCCCACAAGTCGGGATGAGACTCCGGACGAAAAAAAGAGGCCATAAAAAAAGAGAAAAGGCCCAAATAAAAAAATGAGAGAAAAAGAGAGAAGGGACAATGCTACTATCCTTTTACCACATTTGTGCTTCAAAGTAGCACCATGATCTTCATGATAGAGAGTCTCCTTTGTTATCACTTTCATATACTAGTGGGAAATTTTCATTATAGAACTTGGCTTGCATATTCCAATGATGGGCTTCCTCAAAATGCCCTAGGTCTTCGTGAGCAAGCAAGTTGGATGCACACCCACTTAGTTTCTTTTTGAGCTTTCATATACTTATAGCTCTAGTGCATCCGTTGCATGGCAATCCCTACTCACTCACATTGATATCTATTGATGGGCATCTCCATAGCCCGTTGATACGCCTAGTTGATGTGAGACTATCTTCTCCCTTTTTGTCTCCTCCACAACCACCATTCTATTCCACCTAAAGTGCTATGTCCATGGCTCACGCTCATGTATTGCGTGAAGACTGAAAAAGTTTTGAGAATGTCAAAAGTATGAAACAAATGCTTGGCTTGTCATCGGGGTTGTGCATGATTTAAATACTTTGTGTGGTGAAGATAGAGCATAGCCAGACTATATGATTTTGTAGGGATAACTTTCTTTGGCCATGTTATTTTGAAGAGACATAATTGCTTAGTTAGTATGCTTGAAGTATTATTATTTTTATGTCAATATTAAACTTTTGTCTTGAATCTTTCGGATCTGAATATTCATGCCACAATTAAGAAGAATTACATTGAAATTATGCTAAGTAGCATTCCACATCAAAAATTCTATTTTTATCATTTAACTACTCGAGGACGAGCAGGAATTAAGCTTGGGGATGCTTGATACGTCTCCAACGTATCTATAATTTTTGATTGCTCCATGCTATATTATCTACTGTTTTGGACATTATTGGGCTTTATTATCCACTTTTATATTATTTTTGGGACTAACCTATTAACTGGAGGCCCAGCCCAAAATTGCTGTTTTTTTGCCTATTTTAGGGTTTCGAAGAAAAGGAATATCAAACGGAGTCCAAACGGAATGAAACCTTCGGGAACGTGATTTTCTCACCGAACATGATCTAGGAGACTTGGACCCTATGTCAAGCAACCTACAGGGAGACCACAAGGTAGGGGGGCGCACCTACCCCCCCCCCCAGGCGCGCCCTCCACCCTCGCATGCCCCCTATTGCTCCAGCGATGTACTTCTTCCTCCTATATATACCTACGTACCCCAAACGATCAGATACGGAGCAAAAACCCTAATTCCACCGCCGTAACTTTCTGTATCCACGAGATCCCATCTTGGGGCCTGTTCCGGAGCTCCGCCGGAGGGGGCATCGATCACGGAGGGCTTCTACATCAACACCATAGCCTCTCCGATGAAGTGTGAGTAGTTTACCTCAGACCTACGGGTCCATAGTTATTAGCTAGATGGCTTCTTCTCTCTTTTTGGATCTCAATACAAAGTTCTCCCCCCTCTCTTGTGGAGATCTATTCGATGTAATCTTCTTTTGCGGTGTGTTTGTTGAGACCGATGAATTTGTGGGTTTATGATCAAGTTTATCTATGAACAATATTTGAATATTCTCTGAATTCTTTTATGTATGATTGGTTATCTTTGCAAGTCTCTTCGAATTATCAGTTTGGTTTGGCCTACTAGATTGATCTTTCTTGCAATGGGAGAAGTGCTTAGCTTTGGGTTCAATCTTGCGGTGTCCTTTCCCAGTGACAGTAGGGGAAGCAAGGCACGTATTGTATTGTTGGCAACGAGGATAACAAGATGGTTTTTTATCATATTGCATGAATTTATCCCTCTACATCATGTCATCTTGCTTAAGGCGTTACTCTGTTCGTATGAACTTAATACTCTAGATGCATGCTGGATAGCGGTCGATGTGTGGAGTAATAGTAGTAGATGCAGGCAGGAGTCGGTCTACTTGTCTTGGACGTGATGCCTATATACATGATCATACCTAGATATTCTCATAACTATGCTCAATTCTGTCAATTGCTTAACCGTAATTCGTTCACCCACCGTAAAATACCTATGCTCTTGAGAGAAGCCATTAGTGAAACCTATGGCCCCCGGGTCTATCTTCATCATATTAATCTTCCAATACTTAGTTATTTTCATTGCTTTTATTTTACTTTGCATCTTTATCATAAAAATACCAAAAATATTATCTTATCATATCTATCAGATCTCACTCTCGTAAGTGACCGTGTAGGGATTGACAACCCCTTATCGCGTTGGTTGCGAGGATTTATTTGTTTTGTGTAGGTGCGAGGGACTCGCACGTAGCCTCCTACTGGATTGATACCTTGGTTCTCAAAAACTGAGGGAAATACTTACGCTACTTTGCTGCACCACCCTTTCCTCTTCAAGGGAAAACCAACACAAGTGCTCAAGAGGTAGCAAGGAGCTCCAAGGGCCTCTTCTAGTAGATGATAGTCGTAGGAGGGTGAGCCTTCTCATGTAGCTTTCCTTCGATACAAGCACTGCAAGCATGATCTTTGGAAAAACTAACATTTGTTAGTCCACGGACATGGTCCCCCTTGAGAAGACTTTGCAAAGATCCCATATTGACATGGGCTAAACGGCGATGCCAAAGCCATCCCACATCAACTTTAGCCATTAGGCATGTCGCCGTCTTAGTGGATCGCTCCGAAAAGTTAATCACATAAAGACCGTTCTCAACATGCCCAACAAAGGCTACTTTAAGAGTCTTGCTCCACAAGAGGGCCATGGTATCAATATCAAAGAAAGTGGCAAAGCCCATGAGTGCAAGTTGACGAACGGAAAGTAAGTTGTATGCAAGGAACTCAACCAGCATGACTTTCTCGATCGTGAGATCATGAGAAATGACAACCTTGCCAAGAACCAATACCTTAGAAGATGAGGCATCACCCCACTCGACATTGGTGGGCATAGATGAAACCTTGTGCACGTCCACCACCAAGTCCTTGCTTCCAGTCATATGATTTGTGGCTCCACTATCGAGCAACCATGATCCCCCATCGGAAGCAAACACCTACAAGAGATCAATGCTTGGTTTTAGGTACCCATTTTGTAACGGGTCCTTTGATGTTAGTGACAAGGGTCTTAGGAACCCAAATAGACAATTCAATGTACTCATAAGAAGAATCAACAAATTTGGCATAAACATGTCCATCACTAGCATGACATAACACATAAGAAGGGTTAAGTCGTCGGCATTGTTGGAAGGAGTGGCATTGCTATTCTTGACACCACCACCCTTCACATTATTCTTCTTCTCCATAGAAGCACCCGCTCCCTCCTTCACAAAAGTTTGCTTGAGAGGAGGAGGTCATTTGGCATTGTCATTCTTCTTATTATTCTTGGACTTGGGTGCAAACCCAATTCTCTCCTTGCCCACAACTTCCTTTTGATTGGTCAAAAGGTCGTTGAGGTTCTTCTCACCTTGTATGTAAGACATAAGGCCTTTCTCAAGTTGCTCCTTCAACTTTGCATTATCCTCCACGAGATGCACATGCTCACAACATGGTTTAGTAGCATTTGCGTTATCAATTAAAACCATATAAGGGAATGTGGCTTTCTCCTTGGTTAGTGTCGTGGACTTGACATGGCAGATATCCAAGCAGAAGGACTTAGTCGTGGAGCCATCGCGACTAGGTTAGCTTAAAGGGGTTAATCGGGACAAAATGACACGGAGAGTTTATACTGGTTCGGCCCCTTGCAATCAAGGTAAAGAACTACTCCAGTTGGGGTTGTATTTCTTGGGTTTCGATTACCAGGGAGCGAATACACTTGACCTAGTTCTCGATCTCTTATTTCTTGTCCCTAAACCACCATCGGGACATCTCTTTATATACACATGAAGACACCCGGCGGCTCACGGAGCCCCATCTGTCTCATACACAGCGTGTCCGGCTCGGTGACTAACTACGTTTGCCTTACACAACAAGTCATACACATATGGAGGTTCACCCGCTTTGGGCCTTAAGCCGCCTCTGGGTATTGGGCCTTCAATGGGCTTGCTATCAGTGGCAGAGCCAGGATGTTCAACATGGGTATGCGGAGTAAAAGAATTGTTGCACAACCATGTAAGAAATAAAAAAGTTCATAATAATAACAGCGAAACTATAAATTATACATCATAGCAACCGTTTCTCTAATAATTCAGTTACATTGCAACAAGGAGAAATGATGGTGTTTTCCTTTACTTGCATGAAGATTTTACCCTCAAGAAAATTAAACAAGAACTCATTTAAATAGCGTTCCTCCATGGTGGAAAATCTTCCAAATTTGAATGTTCATAATTCATAAATTTAGATGCACAAAACTGACCTTGGTTTCCTTGCACTTCTTCACAAATTTTATAGCGAGCCAATGCAGACCATGCTCAAAATTGACTTGGTACTACAGTAGATCAACCAAAATGAAGGTAGGAAATCAAGATAACCCGCTATTCTCGACTAACAATTCAAAGAAATTAACAAAATTGCGGGCAAAAGAAATTCAAATTAAACACTCCAAAAAACAATCAGACGATGGACAAACTGCACATGATGTCGTTGCCGCTTGTTTGCTACCGGCAGATGCGCCGTGCGCGGGGGGGGGGGGGGCGCCATGACGCTGATGAGTGCATACTACTATACTGCGAAGCAGCAAAGGGCATGGGCTGGTTAAGGAGATCGATCGGCAAGATGCGAGGATCTGGGATGGCTGACAGATGAGATAATACGACGGCGGCGGTGGCTTTCGATGGCTGATGCGGGAATGATCAATCAACTAGCAGCCTAGCGTTAAACCTCAAGGATAAGGCCTAGTAGCACTGTAGTAGCAACATAGCAGCCCAGGCCCAACTGGCGCTAAATCATTCGTCTCTTCCATTATATTTCCCTGTACGTACAACTAGACTGCCATACACTTTATAAATGTAATATAGAAGCTTATATACTGAACTTTTTCTGCAAAAAATATTGGGTATGCATTTCATACCCTTGCATTAGGCTAGCTCCGCCCCTGCTTGCTATGACCCACCATCTTCATTGATAAGTCGCCAGTGGTATAACCCGGCCTCTCCTAGCAGTTCATACCCAGTAGTTATATCCCCAACATTCGGCCCCATGTTGATTTGAACTTGTTCACATCAATCTTCAACACATGTCTTGTCAAAATCTTGCATCACTTGTTTGTAAACCTTGCTGTAACCCGCTGTCGGTGTCAAAACCGGCGGATCTCGGGTAGTGGGTTCCGAACTGTGCGTCTAGGCCGGATGGTAACAGGAAGCAGGGAACACGATGTTTTACCCAGGTTCGGGCCCTCTTGATGGAGGTAAAACCCTATGTCCTGCTTGATTAATATTGATGATATGGGTAGTACAAGAGTAGATCTACCACGAGATCAAGGAGGCTAAACCCTAGAAGCTAGGCTATGGTATGATTGTTGTGTATGGAGTTGATTGCCTACGGACTACAACCCTCCGGTTTATATAGACATCGGATAGGGTTAGGGTTACATAGAGTCGGTTACAATGGTAGGAGATCTTGAATATCCGCATCGCCAAGCTTTCCTTCCACGCCAAGGAAAGTCCCATCCGGACACGGGACGCAGTCTTCAATCTTGTATCTTCATAGTCCAGGAGTCCGGCTGAAGGTATAGTCCGGCTACCCGAACACCCCCTAATCCAGGACTCCCTCAGTAGCCCCTGAACCAGGCTTCAATGACGACGAGTCCGGCGCGCAAATTGTCTTCGGCATTGCAAGGCGGGTTCCTCCTCCAAGTCCTTCATAGAAGATTGTAAACACCAAGAGTAGTGTCCGGCTCTGCAAAATAAGCTTCCACATATTTCCATAGAGAGAATAATATTAACACAAATCAAATCTGCTGACGTATTCCGCAGTGCGTCAACACACTACAGCCAAGTCCTTAACTCGAATCGTTTTCACTTTTCCTTCTCAGCGTGTTTTGCGAGGCGGTTTCCTTGGCACGTCTTGTCAAAGCAGAGATCGTGTACCCCCCTTTTACGGGATTCTCATTAATACAGACGTGGGTAACCCAACTGCGCCACTTATCACGGCGCTTGGGAGGCAAGCGAGTTTTACTAGGCAGGTGGGGACGCACAACCGCATTCGCCCATATAAGGGGACAAGGATCCACCTTTTTACCTACGCCTTCTTCCTCCTTTGCCTATCCATCTCCTGCACACCCGAGCTCCAACGCCCAAGCCCGCACTTCCCACCTCAACCTTCTCCAGCAATGTTCGGAGCGGGAGGCAAGTGGATGGTCTCCTCCGCCACGGAGGGTAAAGTCAAGAAGCTGAGGAAGGCCGGATACCTGTCCAAGGACATCGCGCACCGGCTTCCCGAAGAGGGGCAGCTTCTCCCCACCCCAAGGCCCCATGAGAGGGTAGTATTTCTCCCCCACATCCTCCACGGACTGGGTTTTCCACTCCACCCATATTGTCTAGGAAAAGGAAGACCCCTCCGCCGGACTATGCCCCCAACGCCGAAGAGGGAAAAGAGGAGTGGCCAAACAGGGCCAAGCGTCCGGCGAAATCGTAAGTTCGGATATCAGAGTAACTCATGATGTTCCTTTGTTGCACAGCTTTCCCTAATGTCGAATGTAATTATGCAGTCCACCCCGGGCCGAATTCGACGAATCGTCGGGCGGCTCCCTGGACTCATCGGACGTGAACTCAGTTCCGCCCACTGTCTCCCCCCGCACTGCAGACGATGCCGAAGTGGTGTCGCGACAAGCTTCGGGGCAGGAGGAGGTGGTCCCGGAGGAGCCGCAAGGCAACCTCCCGGACTCCAGGAGTGAAGGGGATAAGGCTCCCCAGGGCTCTCAGTCCGGCTTTGTGCTGGACACCGCGCCGGAATCTTCCACAGTTTTGGACCGCGGTAGGCAAACTCCTTCCAAGAGGAGCAAGCCTTCTAAGCCGGCGGCCTCCGTCCAACCGGAGGTGCCGGACAATCTGCTGGAGGTGCTTGATGATGCCTCCATCGACGAGGGGCACCGTACTATTATGAGTACGGTGATCCAGAAGGTTCAGTCCGCCAAGAGCGGACTGACTGAAGCTTGCGCTAGCCTTCTAAAAGTCTTCGAGGTAAGTAAAAATATGTAAAAATATTACCGCATAGACAGTAGCCCCTGATGCTCTGTTTGGCGTTCGGAAAGAAAAGCCGAATAGAGGATCTATTAAATTTCGCAGGAGTCTAAAAAAGAGTCAATATGCGTATGCAGGCTTCGTTGCTATCCACCGCCGCACTGACTACGGAGGTGGGTGTCCTGAAGCAGGACCTCGAGCGGACCGAGCAAGAGCTTGGCCTTGCTGAGTGGCGGCTCGAGGAGGAAGAAGGTAAGAAATACCTTACAGAAAAAGTGCCTATAAAAAGGCTTGATTGCAAAAAGAGTAACAGGATTGTACTGCTTATTGTAGGGGCCACAACTGAGGTGGCGACCCTTAAGCAGGCGCTGTCTGAGGCCGAAAAGAAAACGGCCGCGGAGCGCACCGAGCGAGACAGACTTGGGGCTCAGGTCGGCGAGGTGCAGCAAGAGCTTCAGGCTCTCATGAAAAAACATGAGAGTTTGGAGCTGGAGTCGAAGGCGCAAGCATCCGAGCTTGCAACGGCCCTAGAGGCTGCCAAGTCTGCCAAGGCCGAAGCCCAAAAGGCCCTCCAAGAGTTGGAGGAGATGAGGAAGATAGCAGCGGGTAAGGCATTCTTTATGCAAAGCAGAAATATAAAAGTGAACTACCTGTTACTTACCCGAATCCGGAGCTCTCCAGGGGCATTCGCAGATCTTCCCCGCAGCGTATCCGATGCCGCCGCATTCTACCGAGCTGAAGAGGGTAGCTCGACGGAGAAGGTGTTCTGGTTGAAACAGCTGGTCGAGCTCCACAAGGCGGCCGAGCAGGCCATGAAGGGCTTCATAGTTCGGCTGTGGCCCGGAGAGGCCCTGCCTGGGAGCTATTTCGGGCTGGTGCGGCGGCTGGTGGAGGCCTGTCCGAGGCTTGAGGTCATCAAGCGCTCCGTCTGCATCGAAGGTGCCCGTCGGGCCCTTGCCCGTGCAAAGGTGCACTGGGGTAAGCTGGACGGTGAGAAGCTTGTGAAGGACGGGCCGCCGCCGGGGAAGGAGCATCGCAAGCCCGAGAACTACTACAAGGATGTTCTTGCAGGTGCCCGCCTTGTGGCGGATGAATGTACCAAGGATGTGATATTTGAATGAACTCGCTCGTGTTTATCCTGTGCGCTGAAAACTTGTTCATATGCGCTAAGCAATGCTTATTGAATTTAAAATATTACTTTCTGTGCGGCCGTTTATCAAAAATTGAGAGATGGCCAGTCGTCGGCTTCTGCCCCCGTGCCACTAGTGCTGGGGTGTTCGGGATAAACCTGAGCGCTCTTTTTCCCATAGTTGGGTCCTTCGAGGGAGGCGCTCAGCACAACGAACCAGGCAATCGGACTATAATGCTTGAACACTCTCACTTAGCCATAGAACTCTATAATTTTAAATTTCGGCGAAGCCCCTAGTTCGGAAGACCGAGTTCGGGGCGCTATCCACGCCTTGGCCGGACAAAGCCAGCTCCTCGCTCGAAGCGGCATAAGCCTTTAGGGACTCGAAAAACCTCTCGAACAGCGACCGGTCTCTCGCCACATCATGACAGTCAGTTTTAGCTTTCTCCACTGAGGTGCTTAACCCAGCTGAACCGGGGCACAATCGCAGTGGTTCTCCTAGTGCTACCTTAGCCGATAGAGCGGAACGTAAGGCACCAAAACATAGGAGCCGGGCAAACCCAACTATTGACCCAAATCATGATTCGGAGCCGATGCATATAGTGCTATAAGTTCGGGGTGCCGCACTTGTGAAAGTGTACGGACTTCTCACACCATTATGAGGGGTACTGAAGCCCCTGGCGTGTTTGCCGTACCATGGTGTACGGGTGCAATCATGTCATTTAATAAACATAAATGTGAAAAGAAGATAATGCAAAAAATAGACAAGAAGCTAAGCATTGTTTATAGAGAGGCTATTTATCAAAGCCGAACGATACAAATAGTGCGGTAAGCAAAAGATATTGGACTATTCAGTATGTCCTGACCAGGGGCAGGCCGCGGAATTGTATTTAAAACAGGTATACCGCTCGTAACAGAGACCACCTGGGAGTTCCATAATGCGGCATGGCTTGTCTGCCTCCCTGGATCTTGCATCGTTTGTGCGGCAGTCGAATTGCCGAACAGGTCGTCCGAAGTATGGAGTCCTGAAAGTAAGAAAAAATTAAAAAAAGAATCCGGCAGCCCCTAGTACGTTTTAAGCCGTATTTTGGGCGTGCCGTTATTGTGCCCCTTCCCCTGTGCCCATGGTATTTCAAGGGCGTAGTTATGTACGCGAGGTACTGGTTTCGCTATGTCGCGAAAGCTGGGGTTGGGGCCGCATTGCTACGCTTGCTCAGAGTGTGCCAGGCGGTCCTGCTGTGGGTTACTCCGGGCGCGCTTGGCAGTGTCTGGCTTTTTAATGGCCGGACTGGAGAATTGCCTGAGAAGGCTACTTTGTACCTCCGCTGCGAGAGCCGCCGTATGCTCCTCCGTACGGAGGGAGCGTTCGGTGTTTCCGTTGACCGTAATTACTCCTCGAGGGCCTGGCATCTTGAGCTTGAGATATGCGTAGTGCGGCACCGCATTGAACTTTGCGAATGCGGTTCGTCCGAGCAGGGCGTGATAGCCACTGCGAAACGGGACTATATCGAAGATTAACTCTTCGCTTCGGAAATTGTCCGGGGATCCGAAGACCACGTCAAGTGTTACTGAGCCTGTACAGTTGGCTTCTACACCTGGTATAACGCCTTTAAAGGTCGTTCTTGTGGGCTTAATCCTTGAGGGATCTATGCCCATTTTCCGCACTGTATCCTGATAAAGCAGGTTCAGGCTACTGCCGCCGTCCATGAGGACTCTTGTGAGATGAAATCCGTCGATGATTGGGTCGAGAACCAATGCGGCGAAGCCGCCATGACGGATGCTAGTGGGATGGTCCCTTCGATCAAAAGTGATCGGGCAGGAGGACCATGGGTTGAACTTTGGGGCGACTGGCTCCATCGCGTATACGTCCCGTAGCGCACGCTTCCGCTCCCGCTTGGGAATGTGGGTTGCGTATATCATGTTCACCGTCCGCACTTGTGGGGGAAAGCCCTTCTGTCCATTGTTGTTCGGCGGCTTGGGCTCCTCGTCGTCGCTGTGCAGCCCCTTGTCTCTGTTTTCGGCCCTTAACTTGCCTGCCTGCTTGAACACCCAACAATCCCTGTTAGTGTGATTGGCTGGCCTTTCGGGGGTGCCATGTATCTGGCACAAGCGATCGAGTATTCGGTCCAAACTGGACGGGCCCTGAGTATTCTTTTTGAATGGCTTTTTCCGCTGACCGGATTTATAGCCTTTGAATCCGGCATTGACTGCCGTGTCTTCATTGCTGTCGCTGCTAACGCGGCGTTTTTGCTTATTCCGACGTGTCCTGCCACTTTTGTCCTTGGTATCCGAATTACCAGGGTTCTTTGATAAGTTGTTACTGCGAGCTAGCCAGCTGTCTTCTCCCGCGCAAAAGCGGGTCATGAGTGTCGTGAGGGCTGCCATGGATTTCGGCTTTTCCTGTCCCAGGTGCCGGGCAAGCCACTCGTCGCGGATGTTATGCTTGAAGGCTGCTAGGGCCTCTGCGTCCGGACAGTCGACTATCTGGTTTTTCTTTGTTAGGAACCGTGTCCAGAATTGTCTGGCCGATTCCTCTGGCTGCTGAATTATGTGGCTTAAGTCGTCGGCATCCGGTGGTCGCACGTAAGTGCCCTGGAAGTTGTCGAGGAATGCGGCTTCCAGGTCCTCCCAAGAACCGATTGAGTCTGCTGGCAAGCTGTTAAGCCAATGCCGGGCCGGTCCTTTAAGTTTGAGCGGGAGGTATTTGATGGCGTGTAGATCATCGCCGCGTGCCATGTGGATGTGAAGGAGATAATCCTCGATCCATACCGCCGGATCTGTTGTGCCATCGTATGATTCGATGTTTACGGGTTTGAAACCCTCTGGGATTTTATGATCCATTACTTCATTCGTGAAGCATAGCGGGTGTGCGGCGCCTCTGTACTGGGCTATATCACGACGCAGCTCGGAAGAGCTATGTCTGTTGTGTTCGGCCCGGCCGGATTTGTTGTATCCGGAGTGAAGATCATTGTCACATGCCGTAGGGCGCCTGCGCGATCCGTAGATCGATCTTGTTTGTCTTGCCTTATCCTCCAGTATGTCTCGCAGGTCGGGCGCATTTTCCCGTGCCTTAGTTGAGCGGCGTCGGGGCATGGCTTGGGTGGAGGGCCGAGAGGCCTCTCTGTCGCGGCCGCGAGGTGGCCGGTCTGCCATGTCATGCGCTGGTGATGTAGGTGCTTCCTCCTCTGATCGGGGTAGCGGCCTGCGCTTCGGGTAACTCTTGGAGGGGCGTTCGAGTTCATACTCTTCGGCCGCAAGGACTTCAGTCCATCTGTCAGCTAGCAAATCTTGGGCAGCTCTAAGCTGTTGCTGCTTTTTCTTGAGGCTGCTTGCCGTGGCTAAAAGCCTGCGTTTAAAACGCTCTTGTTCGGCGGGGTCTGATGGTATGACGAATTCGTCGTCATCGAGGCTTGCCTCGTCTTCGGAGGGAGGCGTATAGTTATCATCCTCGACCTCTCGGTCTGCCGCTCTCTCATGAGGGCTGGCTTCTCCATCTTCCTGTGCCGAATCTTGCTGAGGTGGGTGTTCTTCGGCGCTATCCGGGGTAGTATTATCTCCCGTGCCGGAATCACCGTTTTTGCTTTGGCGGGATTTAGAGCGGCGCCGCTGACGCCGGCGCTTTGGCTGTTTCTTGGGGGCGTCATCCCCCACTGTTCCATCGCCATCTCCATCTTTTGGAGTATCCACCATATATATGTCATATGACGAGGTGGCGTTCCAGCGCCCTACAGGTGATGGTTCCTGTTCGTCTCCTACATCGTCGTCCATGCCGTCGATGTCTTCGGAGCTGAAGTCAAGCATGTCGGTTAGATCGTCGACAGTGGCTACAAAGTGGGTGGTGGGTGGGCTTTGAATTTCCTCATCGTCCGTATCCCACCCTCGCTGACCGTAGTCCGGCCAGGGCTCTCCTGATAAAGAGAGAGACTTAAGAGAATTCAGGATGTCGCCAAAAGGCGAATGCTGAAAGATGTCTGCGGCGGTGAACTCCATTATCGGCGCCCTATCGGATTCGATTGGCAGGGGCGCGGGGGGTTTAGAGTCCGGGAAGGAGTCCGGATCCACAGAGTCACGGGTCGTGCAGAGTGCGGGGCTAGCGTCTGGCTCGATCGGTTTCGGGATCGCAGCCCCCGAGGTGACGTCCAACCGCTCATCCTCGATTGGCGCAATAGGCTCTGAGTTAGGGGTCGGAACCGATGCGTGTGCGGCCTCCAGGACACTGTCCGGGGGCAGAGCTAGATCATGCCCCTCGAGATAGTGCGGCGCGCTTGGCCGTGGCTCGAGCCCGTCGAAGATCAAGTCTCCGCGGATGTCAGCCGTGTAGTTTAAGCTTCCAAACCTGAATTGATGGCCAGGGGCGTAGCTGTCGATCTGCTCCAGGTGGCCGAGCGAATTGGCCCGCAGAGCGAAGCCGCCGAAGACGAAGATCTGTCCGGGAGAAAAGTCTCACCCTGGACCGCATCGTTGTTGATGATCAAAGGAGCCATCGGGCCTAAAGGCGACGACATAGAGGAACTCTCAATGAAAGCACCAATGTCGGTGTCAAAACCGGCGGATCTCGGGTAGTGGGTCCCGAACTGTGCGTCTAGGCCGGATGGTAACAGGAGGCAGGGAACACGATGTTTTACCCAGGTTCGGGCCCTCTTGATGGAGGTAAAACCCTACGTCCTGCTTGATTAATATTGATGATATGGGTAGTACAAGAGTAGATCTACCACGAGATCAAGGAGGCTAAACCCTAGAAGCTAGCCTATGGTATGATTGTTGTGTATGGAGTTGATTGCCTACGGACTACAACCCTCCGGTTTATATAGACATCGGTTAGGGTTAGGGTTACATAGAGTCGGTTACAATGGTAGGAGATATTGAATATCCGCATCGCCAAGCTTGCCTTCCACGCCAAGGAAAGTCCCATCCGGACACGGGACGAAGTCTTCAATCTTGTATCTTCATAGTCCAGGAGTCCGGCTGAAGGTATAGTCCGGCTACCCGAACACCCCCTAATCCAGGACTCCCTCACCCGCCATGACGTCAGCTTACCGAATCTTCGTAACCCGCCATGATGTCATTCCGCATTAATTTCGCACAAGGCGTCAAGGCCCAAAGCATCTTAATTGATCCTTATATTAATAATCATCCCGAAAACCGAGGCGCCCATATAGGCACATGATGTTTTCGGCTTCCTTGATTCCCACGCATGCCTTGTATCCATCCCCTCATTAATAGGGGCGGGGTCTTTACCATTTCCCCACTACCTCCTTGCCTTCGTCTTCCTCTCACATCTCCTCTGTCGCCCGAGCTCTGCCACCGCGACCTCCAACCGCTGCATCAACTGAGGTCGCTGCATCGACCTGACTGGACCGGAGAACTCCGGCATGCCACCGCTGCTCCTCATCACCTGTAAGTGCATCTTTCCTTTTACTTTAGATCTGCATTATGGTTTGGGCAGTTCGTCGGTGCCCTTGTTGTTCTTTGTTGTTTCCTTCAACTCTGATAGCTTTTAATCTGGGTAAGTTATAAACCTTGCGCAGTAGTAGTTTTAGTATTCATTTCATCATTAGAATAGTATCTCTCCATAGAAGATATCATCGGGGCATCCAATCTTTTTATGGCTGCCACCTTAGGTTTAGAATTTTTCTGCTTTTTCTGAACTGTGGTAGATCCAAAATTATTGCTCCAGCTTGTAAAATATGTTTGTCCAACACTTGGCAGAATCTCACTAATATCTTTGAAGTATCATAACTGCCATGGCGGCTTATCCAGCCAACCATGATTCAGCATATAACATTATGCTTTGTTTGAACCGCCATCATATACTTCATAACTTACATGACTCGGCAATATTTCTCCGGTTTAACCATGACTGCTTATTCATCTACATAATTTGGTTCTACATAATATAATTGACCTTTTAAACTCTGTCTGGCTTAATAGCAGAATCCTTAACCCGGTAGGTACCATTAGTCCCCTCTTAAGCCGCCAATATGAATATCTGCATACTTCAGTTCATCCTCCGGCTTAATCTACTCAGCCATTTATAGCAATTTTACCTTTGAATCATTGGTCTGGTTAATAACATGATCTTAAGTCGGTAGTGCTTCTTTTTGTTAGGCCTTTTTCCTCAAAAATGTTCAAGACTGTCACTGCCTGCAACTGGGTTGTTTCCCGGGTCACCGAGGAGGATTTGAATGAATATGTTCAGACTGGCGTCCTAGCCAAAAAGGATGTCATCCATTGGAGGGTTCCGGGCAATGAAACTCGTCCTGAGCCTAAGGACGGTGAAGTAGTTGTCTTCACTGATCACATAAACCGGAGCTTCAGCCCTCCCGGCTCAAAAAAATTCTGCGACATACTACATTTTTTCAAACTCCATCCACAATATATCGGACCAAACTCCGCTTCAAATATCTACAACTTCCAAGTTTTTTGCGAGGTGTACCTTCAATAGGAATCCACTGCAGAACTATTTAGGGAGTTCTACTATTTAAACCGGAAAAACGAGTTCACAAACAGGCCTAGCCTAGAGCTAGGCGACATTTCCATTCAGCGCTGGAAAGAAGCCACCTTCCCAGCTGCCACTCTTCATAGTCACCCCAAAGACTGGAACCAGACTTGGTTCTACTACCAAGATACTTTGCTAGAAGGGGAAAATCCGTTGTCGGGTTATTGTGCCAGCCGGCTTAGCAACAGACAGCATCTTCCAGATTGCATCAACACAGCAGAGCGGAAGAAATCCATGCCGGTTTTCTCAAAGATCCGGGTGTTGATGGCCAACGGCTTGACCGGGATTGATCTGGTTTGATGCTGGGTCGCCTGGAGAATCTTGCCTCTAAGCCGCCGACCCCGCTTAATGTGCGAGTACACCGTCGCTTTAACAGATCCGCAACACCACGGTAAGATTGAAATAACCGATGAAGATATCAATAATATGACCAAAACTCTGCTAAATGAGAGCTTGGAAGACTGCAGCCAAGTTGGATTGAATCCCTTCTGCGTCCTTAATAAACCGCCAGCTATAAGTTTTGAATCAACCTCATGCTTAAATCATATTTTCAGTTGTACTGGCTGCTCACACTCATTCAAATCTTTTTACAGGCCGATTCACCTTTTTGGTCTAGGAAGCTACAGGATAAGCCGGCCAAGAGACCCTAGACGAAAAGCAAGGGTGTCAAAAAGCCTGCTAAGAAGAAGACAAATCCTGCTGACTTATTCAATTTGGAAGGCAAGGATGATGATGACGAGTCGGAGGTAGAACTTGATTCCCTTGGCTTGTTTTTTGTACATCTTATTGACAATGACTATTATCAGGATGAAGCAGAGGCCAGCCATGCAGATGATGCAGAGGTAATTACTCATTCCTCTAGCTCAGAACCTCTGTCATGGACTTGACACGAGTGGTCGTGGGTTTGAGCCCCATGGTGGGCGCCAACTGTCGTGGACTTGACACGACAGATGTCCTAGAAGGACTTAGTCATGGAGCCATCACAACTAGGCCAGCTTAAAGGGGTTAATCGGGACAAAAGGACACTGAGAGTTTATACTTGTCCGGCCCCTTGCAATCAAGGTAAAGGACTACTCTAGTTGGGGTTGTATTTCTTGGATTTCTATTACATGGGAGCGAATACGCTTGACCTAGTTCTCGATCTCTTGTTTCTTATCCCTAAACCACCGCCGAATTGGCCCTTTATATACACGGGAAGACACATGGCGGCTCACGGAGCCCCGGCCGGCTCATACACAGCGTGTTCGACTCGATGAATAACTACGTTTGCCTTACACAACAAGTCATACACATATGGCGGTTCACCCGCTTTGGGCCTTAAGCCGCCTCTGGGTCTTGGGCCGTCAATGGGCTTGCTATGACTCGCCATCTTCGTTGATAAGTCGCCAGTGGTATAACCTGGCCTCTCCTGGGCCATTCATACCCAGTAGTTATATCCCCAATAGTTAGCTTCACTTGGAGTTGATCATGAGACTCTTTGAGGCTAGCATGAGCACTCTTCAAGGCCTTGTGAGCCTTGTCAAGTATATCAAATTCCTCCTTGAGTATAGCATGGTCAACCCCAAGTTTAGCCTTCTCGGAATTGAGCACATGAGATAAAACAAGAGCATGATCAAGATCTTTCTTTAATTTAGCATGATCATCGATGTGTGACTCCTCAAGATCCAAACGATGACCACGCTCTTCCTCAAGCGCATTAGAGAGATTCGATATCTCATCGGCATAGTCACAACTATGCCCTTCGATCTTAGAGATGGTTTCTTCGTGAGCCTCGGTCATGTAATTGGCTTCACCAAGTTGTTCCAAGAGAGCAACGAAGTGCTTCTTGGGTTTACCCTTGAGCTTACTCATAAAAGACTCAAATTCATTTTCTTCCTCCTTCGACCCCTCACTTTCATCAATGCAATCCGTCAAGGAAGGATTATTAGTGATGGTGGTTTTGATGTTGTGGGTTACCTTATTGGTGGCTTTGGCCATGAAGCACATGGCGATGATGTTCTCGTTGGGTGAGTCGAAGAGGGACACACGTGGAGTTGTTGCAATGGCAACGGAGGCCATGGCAACCGTCTCACTGTCTTCATCGTCATCATCATCCTCATTGTACTCTTCTTGTGCCACCAACCCCTTGGGAGGAGTATTCTTGGTGAAGTTGTTCTTGTTGGGGAAGGACTTGGTCTTGTCTTTTTGGATAAGCTTGCAGCCATTGTCTACCCTCTTCTCATATGGGCATTCCACAACAAAGTGGCTCACATTGCCACAATTATAGCATGTCCTCACACGTTGCTTGCCCTTGGTGCCACTTGAATTGTTCTTGTTGAAGTTGTGCCTTGAGTTCTTCTTGCTCCAAAATTGTCGTGAAGCGAGAGTCGTGTGCTCATGATAAGCATATTTGGTATCTTCGGGGCAACACTCCTCTTCTTCCTCTTCACCCTCTTGTTCCGCACTAGCCTTGGCCTTCAAAGCAAGGTTAGGCTTCTTTGATCGTTGAGAACACAACACCGCATTGTCGGCGGTCTTGTCCAAGATCCTCATAGCAATAAATTCATCCAACACTTCACTTGAGGACAAGGCGTGAAAGTCCGGCCTTTGACGGATGACAGAGGACATGGCCTTGTGGTAGGGCATCATGGCCTTGAGAAACTTGTGCTTGATCCAATTGTCATCCGTATCCTTGCTCCCATGATCTCGGAGTGAGACCGCGAGGGTGGTTATTCTCCGGTAAAGCTCACGAGGTTCTTCATCTTCATTCATCGCAAACTCATCGGCTTCATCTTGCACCACTTCAAAGTTGGAGCATTGAATGCTTGCACTTCCCTTGTAAATGGAAACAACATGTTGCCATTCTTCCATGGCCATGATGAAAGGTCGGAGGTGTGCAATATCTTCGGGAGGAATTTCTTCTTGGAGAATTAAGAGAGCGGACTCGTTGAATTGATGGTCCGCGACTTCTCTAGGAGTGAAGTTGCTTGGATCATGCAGGTAGAAACCTTGCTCAATAATTCTCCAAAGATTAGTAGAACTATGATTTAAATGACGTTTAAAGCGATACACCCAAGAAGCAAAATCCTCATTTTTCACAAGCTTAGGAGGAGGACCAACATGATTCATATGCGTGGAGGGAACCGGTCCTCCATAAGTAAGTGGAGGTTCAACATAGGCAAAGATGCCATTTCCACTTCTACCACTAGTCAAAGGAACTTGATCACTAGTAGCTTCCCCCTTGTTGGCACTACAAAAAATACACTTCCGTGATGATACGTGTTTGTCATAGTAGGTCGTGTTTTCTGTCATGCATGTACATCCATGACGATTTTATGACAGAATCAAGATAGTGATACCTGTGCTATCGTAGAAGTGTTCCATGACATTACCAAAATTATCATCATGGAAGTGTCCACTTCCATGATGATAAATCACGCGTCACAGAAGTGCTTTCGTCAAGGGTGACCACACGTGGCATCCACCGTAACGAAACGCCGTTAAGCTATCGGGTCGGATTTTGGATCCGATAACCCGTTAATAGCCCCGACCAATGGAGATTTTCCACGTGTAAAATCATCACTGGCTGGAGGAGATACGTGTTAGGTCAGCATTGGCACAGGTGTCACTCATCCAATGGGTGAGACGCGCCTATGATATGTTGACAGGTGGACCGACCCATCAAGTGTAAATGGGCCGGCCCAACTGAAGGCCCATGAGATTTTGTGGACCATAATGGGCCGACCCAGCTAAAGGCCCACGAGATTTTGTGGACCATAATGGGCTGGCCCAGCTAAAGGCCCACAAGATTTTGCGGGCCATAATCAGCCGGCCCAGGTAAAGGCCCACAAGATTTTTGTGTGTCATAATAGGCTGTCCCAGGTAAAGGCCCACAAGATTCTTGTAGATCATAATGGGCCGGCCCAGCTAAAGGCCCACGAGATTTCACTGACATTAATGGACCGGCCCAGTTGAAGGCCCACAAGATTTTGAGGACCCTAGTAGGCCGGCCCATTAACTGGCTGCCATGTTTTGGGCCAAATGCCAGCCCATATTTGATCCGGTACATTAATGGCCTGCCATGCTCCGGGCCTAATAGTAGCCCATATGAGATCCGGCCTGTTAAAAGCCTACCACGTTCTGGGCCAAATTACGGCCCAGATCAGGTCCGGCCCTTTAAGAGGCTTTGGGCTCAATTATGGCCCATATCAGATTCGGCCCGTCAACTGGACACTATGCTTTTCGGCCTACTTGCTAAAGGCCCACTTAATAATTCGGCCTGATATTAGTTTTGGCCTGTTAAGGGCCTGTTTAACATTTTGACCCTATATTAATTTCGGCCTATTAAAAGCCCGTCATATAGTAGGGCCTAACTACGGCTCCGTTTGCATCCGGCCTGCTCGCAGCCGATATCTGATTGGGCCAAACAAGGACGAAGACAATTTTGGCCTGTTAAAAGCCTGTGATTTGATTCGCACAATCATGGGTCGGGGTTCATTTCGGGCTGCTGCCGGCCCGTGAGCTGTTCGACACGTTTCAGGCCCAACCTACATCGTGATTGCATGACGACCTGATTATGTACCATAATTTTACGGTTTGGCCGGTTTACTGCGAAGACAGGATATATATATAGTAAAATAACTGCAGCATCGTGAATAAGAAAAAACATAGACTATACAATAAAGAAATTACGGCATATTACATCCACTAGGCATCAAAGTTCGCCACTATGATAATAAAGCACAAGCAGACAGCAGATTACATACACTCGGCATCAAAGATCGCCACCAGTACAAATAAACACGCCGACAAAATAATATACAAAATCGACAGCACTTCAATAGAGTTCAAGAAAGGTTAGCCCTGCTGGGGAGCTGCAGCACAAGCAGCTGAGCAAGATGATGAGACTGCGCTTGTTCAACACTTATATCTCATCACTCTGAAAGATAAACAAGCAGACATATGACAGATTTTGCACATAAAAGTATCAGTGCTGACAATTCATCACATTTCTTACTGACGAATAAAGTGACACAGTTTAAAATTCCATTAACACAATATGGTATTGTTCAGGTCAAGACATGGCAGGAAATGACATTGTGAAGGAGTTGGCAGCTTCACGACACCACTGGATTACAGATCAAGAACTCATAAGTATTAATGGTTAGTGTGCTGTCAATTTATACCATTTTAGATTGGCAAATAAAGAGACGGTTTAAATAATAGTAAAATGATATGACATTGTTCATAGTTAAGACATTGCAGAATATGACATTGTGTTGTAGTGGGTAGGTTCACCACACCACTGGATTATGGATGAAGAACAGAAGCATACATGCAGTGCAAAAGAAGATCACTTGCTCTGTATAGTTTAATTTACATGGTATGAAGAAGGAACTTGGTTGTACAACTGAAAAATTAATTGAGAAAGGACAAACTTTTGTTTATGAACTACATAATAAACTTTAAACAAGCAATTTGATGCAAACACCAAAAATAAACAGCTGTTGCAGTCATGCCTAACCAAATATATACAACAAAGTTTGAAGGCTTGAGATGGACAAACTTACATTATAGGTGAAGACAGGCTCTATAAAGGCCTTGTCCATGCTGATGGGGGGGGGGGAATTCAAGAAGTTTACCAAAGAATCTTCTTCAGAAGCATTGCCTTTATTCTACATTTTGTTAAGAGTAAATATAGATGTGATAATATACGAAAAAATGGAGAATATTAAAGATAAGATGAAGAGTGATGATACATAACCAAGTAGCTATAAATGTAAGTGCAGCGATACAGGCAAAAGGTACAGCCAAGAGCAATGCACAGCTAAACTTATTCAGTACCAACCTTATGGGAAGAGTAAATATAGATCTGATGTGAAGAAAATGGAGGGCAAAGGAAAATAAGCTGCAGAGTGATGGTACATGAACAACTACCTGTCATTATAAGTACACTGATAAAGGACAACATGTACTTACAAGAACAATGCAGAGCTAAAAAACATTGGCATTGGATATATTCTACACTAATGTAACCATTCATACAGATCAGATAATTTGGAGCGGACAATTGATAAGCAAGCTATCATGCATACTGCTATCACATAATGAACCAGGTATGTATGCAAGTACAGTGATACAGGACAACAGGTACTAACAAGAGCAAAGCAGTGGGCAACATATTTGCGGTATGCTATCGTTCTTGTCAAACCGGAATTCTTCTTCGAGCAGATTTCCTGCAAAAAAGATCTGTAAGGCACATGCAGAAAAGTAGAAGTTCAAATTGTCATGTGATTTCATAGACAGTACCTCATCCTGGGAACGAGGCCAGTGCATAACAAGGTTTTTCCATTCAATGTCTTCTAAATTTAGCACAGGAGACTTCACCGAAAATTCGTTTATAGTCTTGCCATCAAAGTGTGATTTCCTCAGGTAACACCGATACTGCTACCATGCTTCCTTGAGAAGCACAAGCAAGCTTTGCTCGTCATGACTATCCAGATTGACCCTCGCCTAGTTACAACAATGTAATGTAAATCATTGATGTGTTCAATCAGCAGAAAATAGGAAAATAATAACCATGAATAATAGCACTTACACGTAAGTTGGACAAGAAGATGTGAAAATATACATGTAGTCCCTAAAAACATTGAAAGCATTATCTTTTAAACCTGGGAATAAATGGAATGGGGTTCCAATCTGCAGGAATTGGCCGTCTCTGCAGTTGGGATAGGTCTTCGGCCGGTGGACTTGCTGTACTTTTTGCTGGAGTGGGATTTTTCTGTGGTACAACTGGTGCTATGGCAAATGAAATCGGTATACCTTTTGCTGGAGTGCAGGTCCTGTGTAGTGGGGCTAGTGGTGTGGCCAGTGAAGTATGGGTACAGTCTGCTAGAGTCGGTCCTACGTTTTGTGTCACTGGTTGTACAACCAATATAAGTGGGGTGCTGTCTGATTTCTCTGGCACCACCACGTTTTTCAAGGACTTTGCTGGTGCTCCTTTAGGTTCTGCAATCACCCTCTTCCTTTTTGATGTCTGATGCACAAAAACAACATTTGAGTGGAAAAACATGGTATGATGATAGATGGAATATGTATTGATAATGGATGGGCATGGCATCTCGACATGTATGATGAGTAAACTAAGCAGATGGCAGTGCAACAAAGTAGAAGAAATGCAAGAAAACATATGCAAGATACCCGCAATCAATAAAACATTGCCAAATTAGAACATGCACCTTGATGGGTGAACAGGACAGGCCATCTGCCTTTGACTCCTCGAGGTTAGAATAGTCACTAGGATCATATTCTGAATAAGAATCAACAGGTGGGGAGCGTATGAGTTTCATTGCATCCAGAATGGCACTCAACGCCTTGGTGCCAATTTTGTAAGTCATTGCAGTGTTTAGCTTCAAGAGTGGACTGCTGCTAGTGCGACACAAAGCAGCTACACATATCATAGTGTAGATATAACAGGAAAACCTTAAGCATCAGAGTAAAATCAGCAAAGTGGAACTTGCTGGAATATATGTGCTAGTATTGCCGGTACGACTAGAAAGGCTTCGGATACCAGCTCTCTTCAAGTGAAGGTGCGGTACTGTTAATATCAGTGTAACTCTCAAAGGTGACACAGCTCCCCGCATTTCCTTGCTATTCTTATAGGATTCAAGTGGGCAGGCCACTACAAATCCAATTCATATGTTTACAAGATCCTACGAATCAAAGAGGCTCAAAGTGTCCATCACAACCGACCGTATAGACCTCTACACTGCAAATGTCCCTGCTCATCTTCAGTACAAGGAACATACTGTACTACTATCATAATCCCTCCGTTCCAAAATATAAGTCTTGGTAGAGATTTCCACTATGGAACACATACAGATGTATCCAGATATATTTTAGAGTGTAGATTCACTCATTTTGCTCCATATGTAGTCCATGGTGGAATCTATACAAAGACTTGTATTTAGGAATGGAGAGAGTAGATATTAAAGAAGAACGCAAGAGGAACATGGTAAAGAAGAGCAAGCAGATTTTGGATAATAAAATGTTGGTTGCGCAGTGCCCACACATGATGAACCAGAGCACATTAAGAATGCAACTCCCAGCTGTCTCTCAACCATTTCAGGTGGTTGGATGAAGATCCTATGTCTCCTAACCCTTCTTCTTCCTCATCTCTGATTCTTCCCATACAGAACACCACACGGGCCGCCGGCCGGACCACCGGCCCCCACCGCATGTATTCCTCCGGCACCCCCACCCCCACCCCCGCCCCAACCCCCACCCGCGTCGAGTTCTCTTTGTTCGGCGAGGCCCAACAACCACCCAAGCCCCTTCGATCGCACCGGAGAACTCCGGCGAGCTCTGAAAAATCGACTGACCCAATTTTGAAATTCAGTCTACTATGATTTAACTAGTGTGGAATATAAAAAGGCAAAACCATAAGCATTGGGAGTATAGTGTTGAGCGTGCCATGGCGGATCTGAAGGTGCAAACCGGACAAAGGAAACTTCGCAACCAAGACAAGAAATCAGAGTAAAGCAGTGGCGATCTATTTTCTTGTTGCGAGAAATAAGTTGAGCAGATACGAAACAGTACTGCCTCTGGTGCGGCGCCGTGTACGCATCTGCTGAGAATTTGATGGTGCTGCGATAGCGATGGCTGTCGGCGGCGTGGAAGCAGATCTAGGAGGGTAGACGGTGGCGGCAGGGTGCGGTGGACGAGACGGTCGTAGGAGCGGCGCCGGCAAGGCGGACGCCGGCGGGGATGAAGCGAGAGGACGGGATGCAAGGATCCCGGTCCGAAGCCATGGATGAGAGAGGTCGATCTCTTGTGAAGGACGGAAGCATCCGGGTATCAGCTCCGGCATGGTGGAGGAGGACAGCGGTGGATGGGGTGGCGGACGGCGGCGGACGGAGGAGGGTGGGGTGGAGAGGGTGTTTTGGCGCAGTACGAATGGGGGAAAGGGAGGTAGAGAGGAAGGGGGAACCATATATTCAGGGCGCGCTTGTCTCAAATGCGAGGAAATTTACAAACTTAGCCCCCGTTTCAAATTTCTACTACATCACAGCAACATTAGTCGGTTGGGGATAGGACGGTAATCTAGCATACACCGAATATTTACCGACGAGAGTTTGTTTTTGGCGCCCACCGTGTATGAATATGAATCAAGGAGGGAGTCGATTTCGGCCGAGGACACACTATGTTTTGGCGCCACCGTGTATGAATCCGGGCGAGAGGCGGTTACGTCACGCTTGGGTGAAATTACAAACCTACCCCTACCGAAACCTATAGAAATCTAGAAGATAGGCTTTGCGTGGCAGGGATAGGCAGTAGTGATTTCCATCTCGCAGATTTTGGTTTCGGGCGGTTACTGCGACTTTCCCCGCTTCGTTCAAATTTTGCAGAGTGCATGTTTACCATGCCAACTCAATTTGAATCCCGTTTGTATTCTATTTTTTCGGGCGGGATCCATTTTCAATTGGAATTACATTCTATATACATCATTTTTTGTATATACTTTCACAAGCACAACACCATTTATACATAAATATGGTTTACAAATGGCATGATCTTAGATTCATAAGGTTGTATCCATCAATTTGGATTTTCAAATATTTGAAACCACTTTATGTTGAAATCCAATGTATGCATTCCTCGCTAACTGTCTCCAATTAATGTGTGTTTCATGCGTTTTTTTACTTCTCAAACATGTATAATGTGTTTCACACACGCAACATATAGTGTAATCCCGTTTAGACATTAATTGCATATAAACCATGCATTGTTTGTAATTGAAGAATCTATGGATCACCAATATTGATAAACTATATAACATTACACGTGTGCCCAAATTCAAATGAATATGCATGTTTGATACACCAATTTGTGTTATGATATTATCAATGTCGTGATCTCCAGTTTAAATATTTGAATCCCCTTTAATCCAGATATTCGTCTCATATAGCTATCACTCATGCTTATATAGGACTATCTCTCTGGACCTATACGTGTTCATCGTCTCTCAGGTATCTCTCGTGCTACTTGTATGTTGACAATGATCTTTTATCTTCGTAACACATTGACGGTACTCTCTCCCTCGACCTTCATCACTCTATCTCTCTCTAAGTATATCTCGCTCCCTGCTATGTGTCTCTAACTATGATTCTCCATGTGGAATCTCTTTCTCTCACACAAACACAAAACTTTGTCTCCCGGGGTCTCATTTCTCTCTACTATTCCCATGTGTGCCGCTCGCACACCCCTCATACAGAGATGTCTTTCGCTCCTTAGATATGAGAACCTACGACTCTTCCTCTTCAATATCTCTTCCTCACACACAAACACAAACTCCGTCTCCCAGGGACTCATATTTCTCCATTGTTCTCTTGTATATCGCTCACACACACCCTCTCTCCCTAGAGATATCTTGCGTTCCCTCATATGTCTCTCTAGCTATCACTCTCGTTGTGAAATATCTTTCTCTCTCGCAGACACAAAACTCCGTCTCTCTAGATCTCATTTCTCTCTGATATATGTTTGTATGTGAATCACATGCACCCTCTCTCTATCTCTCTCACACCCACACACTTAACCCAGCCTTCTGATCCACTTGACTCCTATCTCTAACGCACACTAGCTAGCATCTTTATCTTTCTATTTATCTGTTTCTCCATCAACCTTCTTTCTCACCCTCACTCTTGATTCCTATCATGCAAACTACATATGTTTCTCTCTACATGCAGTCAAGTGCCCTCTCACACACATATATAACTTCACCCTTTGAACCACCCCACGGTCATCTCCAACACCCAAACTAGTGGATGTCCCTCTAGATAGCATCTCCATCTCTGTATCTATCTGTAGTTTCTCCGTCAACATTTCTTTCTCGCACGGAGTCTTGCTTCCTATCACCCACACTATATATGTCCCTCCATACATATGCATTTATAGGTTGGTCTCCTTTGCACAATCGTTGCGCCTCACTCCCTCTGCTCGCCATAGATGCATGCTCCAGCCCACGCCACTATCTCTTAAAGACAAAAACACGCTCAATTGTCGGCCTTCTTCCCTGCATTCTCACATGCATGCATATGGTCATACCGTTCCGTCTCTCCCATGTGGTTGATCTTATGACTTATGTCTTCTTTCTTTTATCTCGATCATGCGCGCACGCACACACACACACATCCCACGTATACATGTATACCTCTCACACATGCACGTTTCAGGTCTCTATGTCTCCATACGTAGTTAATTACCCTCAATCCTAATGCCACATCGAATCGTTCTCCTCTTTTGTGCACATAATTTCCACCTGGATGTGTAAAACACACACTCACACTTAATAATCTCCTTCTAGCTACCCCCCCCCCCGCCGCCTCTTACTCTTCCCCTATATGCCCGAAACCAATAAGATCATCCCTTTGTTTAATTCCCGCCTACATGCACCATCGATATATAGTAGTCTTCCTCGGTGTCCCTCGAACAAACAAGTTCTCTCGATGTTGACTCCTCTCACGCTTACACACCTTCTCTTCCCTCTCTACGGGCATTTTCTCTCTCGTACCCCATCGTTGGTGGCCTCTGCCATACACATCACCTCTCTATGATGAAGCCATGCACACTTAAATTACATCCACCACAAAGGACCCCGTGACACACACACACACACACACACACACACACACATGCACCCCCCCACACACAGTAAGACTCCATCTCTCTCACACAAACACACACGCACACACGCATGCACGCACCCCCCCCACACACACACAGACTCCATCTCTCTCTCTCTCACACACACACAAATTAAGACTCCATCTCTCTCTCACACACACATACACACACACACTAAGACTCCATCTCACACACACATGCTCTAGGCGGAGCATTTGTTCCTACCACCCTTCATCCAACCTTACCCGTATGATAAACAATCACCTTTATTTACTTGCATAACATGGAAAAATTCCACTTTACTTTAGTAGTCAGCAAACTTATCATCTGTACCCTTATTAAAAAATGAGTTGGCGGTGATGGTGTGCCTGCCATCTTGTAATACAGACCGTATGATCTATATATGAGGATAGAAAGAAAACTATGATAATTTTACAAAAGATACCCGCACCTCTCTCCACAGCATTATCTCCCGCAACCTCATTGCTCGGCAATTAAAAAAGGAATAAGTCTCTGGAACAATCTAGCATGCATGGTGGCCGCTGCCTCCTGCCGGCGCCGTCCATCCCCATGCCTCCGCCCATTCCGACCACCAGTCACCACCACGCTCCACTCCTCCTCGCCTTATCTCTCATCTTTTATTTTTTCGATGACATTTTTGAGATACCAGTTTTCCGATAAAATTCTCGAGATATCATTAGTTTTTACACATGGGATTACTCCTGCATGGGTCAATCACAACAGGTGTTTTGTAAAAAAATGCATATTGATGTTCCCTGCAATGCATGAGAATCTTGCTTGTAATTATATAACGCAAATCACGAGCAGGAAGTGACATTTTTTTGACACAACTACGTTAACATGGCCACATAAATCACTAGCTAAAGTAAATACCATTATACTTATATCCCGATGCAAAAGGTTGAGTACATGTCCGAAGAGTAGAGTCGCACACACGCACTCTGTCTCTCAGAATATCTCTCACACACACACCAGTTATGTGACGCCCACTTAAGCAGACACATATGTTACAATTTGTGCACCCGCGGGTACATGTGATGCTGCGCATTTATTTAAGCCGGAAGGCAAACCCAAATAGTAGCTGCATTCATTCCCCTCCCGCTGCCTCTTCTCTAGTCACCGTCGCCCGGTAGCCATGGGCCGGCCGAAGGTAACAACATACGCCATACTCCCGCCGGAGCGGCACTTTAATATGGAAATTTTAGTGGTCATGGATGCATCTTTTTGTGCTAGCACTCCTATATAAGGGTTGACCGGTCGCTTCCCGTGGATGTGTGCGGGCGGTGGAAGAGGAAGGAGAAGCGAAGCGGGCTGTGGAGTAACGTTTTTTACCACAATTTCTTAGGAAACTAAGTGCAATAATTGAGTAGTTTTGCAAACTACCAGTACTACACCTGAAATGGTTCAAAACCTATACTCCCTTGCCAGCGCGCGCTTCCCACATGAAACGGTCAGCGTCTCCCTAGAGCGTCAGTGCCGCATTAATTCCCGGCCAGAGCGGAGGCGACCTCTCATTGGCGCCGGCTTTGAAGTGGCGCGATGGCCGAGAGAGCACCGCTTCCCGGTGCACATGACTGCTCTGCATCGAGACTGGCCATAGGCCCTATTTGGGTCCATGGGTTAGAGTTACTTTGAGCTAGTTGGGGCTCAAATAGCCCTAAAGTATCCAAGCATGAGGGTTTAAATTGGAGCAAGTTGCACCGAACCCACCAAAAAAAAACTATCCCACCCAAGAGGTGCTAACTGGAGATAGTTCTCATTGGGACCACTGAAAAATCACTTTTCTCTCTCCATGAAGTGCATTTATTGTCAATCTAACCCTGTTACCCAAACACCTGTTTGGCTACAGTTAGTTCAGGGTTAGTCATGAGTTAGTCTAACCTCTAGCTAAGTTAGAGTATCAAACAGGAGCAGTATAGGACATGCAAGTTGCTCAAATCATACATGCAAATTCGTACGTGAAAGGATTTTTTCCTTTTGAAAACGGAACGTGAAAGGAAAATTTTTTAGAATGCTCTTGGCATGTCGCTAACATGTGATAGTTAACCGACCTCAATAGACGGCAGAAACGCCAGCCCACCGCACTTTGATAGAGACGAGGAGGGAGAAGCGATACGGGCTGCTGGATTACTAGAGATAGGTGTCGCACGGAAGCCAAGAAATACGGTGATAGCATGGGTTAGCCATGTACTAGTATGATGTAACTACACTAGGCTGCCGTGTTTCGTACTCTTCCAGTCCACTGTGGAGATGATTGGTTAATTTTATATCGCTGAATAATATTAAATATTATGAGTGTAGACGCTCCATCACGAGGTTCCTTGCTCCTTCTCGGTCGTCTGGAATCTATGTTCTTCCACTCTATTTTTTTACGTGAGCTTTGTTCATCCTTTTGCCAACACGCGAGACATCTAGCATCAAGGTGCACGTGTTATGCAAGGATCGTTCCATCTATATGAAGAACACGTGGGACTGGAACTACGAGACGGACATGTACCCAGGAGTGGACGTACGAACCTGAGTAATGTAGTGCAGTAAGTGAAGTAGAAAGGCACACATGGTATGAAAATGCGTGACATATAGGGTGTGTTTGATTGTGTTCTCGTCTCAGCATAGTTGTTCCCTCTTTATGCATGCTCAACTCAACACCCCTCTTCATGCATGCTCTCTTCATGCGTGCTTCTAGTGTATTTGTGCTAAACAAGTGTGGACTCATGCACCCTCCATACACTCTACCGAACACCCAAAAGTAGGTCAAGAAGGGAACTCTTGGGAAGCATTTGTATCTTACTACGTACTACCACTAAACGTTGTACGTGCAATGCACGGTGATGTTATGGAGTACGTGCCTAAGTACTCCACTACTACTATATTAGTTGGAGGCACATATTAACTTTTATATTTGTTTACGTGTATGCCCTGAGACCTTCCAACTAGACGTGTCTTTCTCTCCATGTCGCACTTTGTATCGTTCATACCACTAAGTACTACTACGTGTGGTCTCCGACCCAGAAGTGGAAGAAGTGGAGACGCTCTACCATGCTGTTTTTTATGTTGGGCTCTACCACGATGTTCATGTCCCACTCCTTTCACTGACGTGTGGGACATCCAGTACGTGCCATGTTTGGCACCCTTCATCGTAAGAGTTGAAACGCTAGCATTCATCAGAAATAAAAAATAATTATAAATCGGCAGTGATACTATCTTTTTGCAAACTAATCAGCAGTGATACTACACCACGCGGTTTCCTTGCTCCTCGATATCTGAAATAATACTCCCGTTCGCCAACATGTGGGATGTCGACCATCCTGGTCCACTTGCCATGCACGTAGAACTCCAAGGGAGAGTCACCCAGGTCGTCGCGCCGCAGTAACAATGACTAATGAGCCGTCAAATCACAGGCCCACTTCCCACTTTGAAGTTGCTCGGACGAAGGAACCATCATGACTTCGTTGAATTCCACTTCTTGAAGAAAACTACTGTACCAGTAGTACTGCTAGCTACAGTAGTTACTCCAACAGAGGCCTCCTTTCGTTCATAGGATAGGAATATGAAAATCATAGGAAGTGAGATGACATGCATCTCAATTCCTATAGAGAAAGAGATGCCATTTGATGCTTAGGATAGGAATTTTTCCATTTAGTCTAGGCTAATATACTGGTAATTTGCTCTAAAAACTATAGTAGTAACTAGTAGTATTGGTACATGCTCGTACTCAGACACAGACACACACACTAAATACTAGTACTACTACTTCTCACATGCTGGCCAGACAGCGTCGTTCTCCTTCCCGGCTTTGTCGGCGACAACCCACCGTGCTTGGATCTCTGTCGACCTCTCCGCATCAGCGCGTGCGTCCTTTTCTTTCTTGCGGCGACGGGCCTCTCTTTTCTTGAGTGCTTTCTAACTTTTCTGCTCCCTCTATGCGGCTCTGGCCGCCTCTTGCTCTACCGCCCATTCGGCCTTGGCATCTTCAAATTCCTCCCACATAGTTGTGAGGTCGCGAGCAGTGATGAACTCGGCACGGCGGGATGCCATCGCTTCCCTACCATTTTGTGTGCGGTCATGGGCGGAGAGGAACTCGGCGTGGTGAGATGCCATCGCTGCCTTACCGGTTAGTGTGCAGTGCAGTGGCATGAACGACGCTTGGTGAGAGCTCTGGGTGGAGTGGCCGGACAATCATATAGTGCATTGGTTTGTCAAGAGCTCAAGGATAGAAGACGAAGCAAATTTGGATTCCCCTTCAATCCTGGTCATTTATTACCGAGTAAAATGCATTGGCGGTCATCGAACTTGTCTTGATAGCTCAGTTTGATCATTGTATACGAGATATGGTGATTATACGATCACTAGCTCAGCGTATAGCTCCGTATTAGTCTGGTTGACCAGTCAAAAAGTCTGCATGTGCCTCATCAGCTCGTGTTCTTTATCTATCTACGCGGGCCTACCTGTTAATGGAGAAAGAAATACTGTAAAAACCAAAAGTATGCGTATGTGGGGAATCAAACCAAGGACTCGTCGCTGCAACGCACCCTCGTCAGCCAAATGAAAATGAAATACTTCGCGTCAGACACTCACGCCCACGCTGTCAAAGCATGCTAATGCATGCACGTCGCCCTCTAAATCAAAGTCCTGCTCAAGGCGCAACGCAAACGGCGAGCCCATCACCTGCGCGCCCCGGCGGTGCCTGACATTACTGTTTAGACGTTTGATGGAGGCCTACGTGAACGCCGAGCATGTATTCACCTGGCTCAACACCAACGGTCATACTCGGACCGCCTTGCTCATGTATATCGTCCATCACAATGGCAATCTATAAGACAACCTAAGCTAGAGAGGGTACTATGGTAGTATGGTACGGAGTATGTACTATCGTGAGCGACGATCTTAGTGCCACTGCACACCGAAACCCCTTGCACCGCTAGCACGCGCTTCCCACCTGAAACGGTCATCGTCTCTCCAGAGTGTCAATGCCGCATTCACCGGACTTAACTGCAGGTGGAATTGGTGTGTCACTGACATGCGGGCCAGATGCCCGTTGGCCCACATGTTAGTAACCCAAACGCATCTGTAGTTAAGTCACTGAAGCAGCGTCCGCATTCACGCACGATGAATCTACTCCGCCGCCAATTGTCCATCCGTCTGCCGCGGCTCATTGCCATTCGCCCGCTATATTAACTTGAGCCCCAGCTCCCATCCATAGCCAAAGACCCACACTTATTCTCCTCCGGTCCCTTCCTTCTGTCGGCACCACTTCAACCATGGCCTCTGGGCGCTTCGAAGCTCTCTTGGACGTACTGTCGCAGGAGCAGACGAGGGACATCGGCGGCTCCGCTCCGGGCGCGCTCCAAAGCTCTCTTCAACGTACTGTCGCAGGAGCAAACGAAGGAGATTGCCGCCACCCCCCGGCCGCCCTCCGCCTCCACGACCACGAAGTCGGCGCGCGTGCGCGGGCGCAGCCGGCAGCGAGGAAGAGTAGTACACGGTAGGTCGCCGCCGCTCTGGTCCCGGGAAGGCCACCGCTACTCCACTCAGTCGACGCCAAGCTTGGTAGGGTAAACATCGGCGGCCGATTAGCCACTTGACGGTGACGTGGAGGCAGTAATATTCATAACCTTGTGCTCCGGAGGAGGAGGTTATCGAGGCGGATGAGGAGGAGGCAAAGGCAATGGCCGACTTTCTCGGGTTCATGGCCGGACATGGTGGTCGGGCGCCGACGATCGTTTAGATTAGGTTTACAGTAGGTTTTAGTACGGTTTGTGCGAAATATGTAATGAATTTCGTCCAGTTTGTAGGAAAAGTTTTTGAAATGTAATGAATTTCATCCGGTTAATTTGAAATTTGCTTTGTTTGCACGAATTTCGTCCGGTTAGTTCATATAGTTGTCGAAAGGTATGCGGGCAGCATCGGATGGCATGCATCAGTGTCCTCGGACAGATGCCGGTGTAAATTTGTGGGCCAGCGCTGGAGATGCCCTAACTATCATGCTATAATCGCTAACAATCCTCCATTATTTGGCAGGGAACAGTTATCCCTCGATCAAAATCAGATCCGCGGTGTTTTGCACTCCTCCCGCGTAAGAGTGTAAACTCTTGCTTACATAAAAATGGAGCAAGTGGACGGCACTGTAGCACGTCATATCACTCGAACTAGCCCGCCTAACGAGCGGGAAAGCACCGCCCTCGTCATTTTGTTCTGGATTTCTATCGATCGATCGCGCGAAAATGTTACGCTTCGCAAGTTCTAAAGGAAAAGGCGGCACACTTATGACTCGTACGCGTCGCAACCCCGACAGTCCGGCTCGCACGCCGCTCACCAGAGGTGACACGCGTTGTCTCGCAATTTCACTGACATGTGGGACCGTAATTGAATAAACCGTCGATAGCCGAAATCTAATCGCTCGTTGGGCGTCGGCTGAGAAGAGAGAAACGGGGGAGGGAGAAGAGATCGCCCGCCCGCCACGCATGGACTCCAAGAAATATATGGTGATAATGTGAGGTGGGCCATGCTGGAGCCCGGACCGCTTCCAGAGCCCGCTCTCACCGCCCTGGCCCCTCAAGACGCCAGCTGCCCGCCGCATGCATGCATAGCAAGTAGTACTCCTTATGTGGAGGAGAGGGAGGCATTGACAAAGTCAAGGAGTAGGCTCTGCAAGAGCCCGTCTCTACATGTGCTCCTAGGTATAAAAAATAATTCTAAAAAAAGGCATAAAAACAATTGTGTCTTACAAAATAAAGGTAAAAAACATTTGAGAGGAAATAGATAGAGAGAAAGTGAGAAAAAGTTGTAACCTGGGCATTACATGAGGAAGGAGGGAGTGGTGCACATGCCAAGTTCACTGGGCTGCCGTGTTTCACACTCCTTCGTCGTAACAGTGGAGACAATAGCTTTCGTAAAAAATAAACAATCAATACTCGTTTCTCCTCCTCTATATCGAAAAGAATACTTTCATTCGCCGGCATGTGGGACGTCGACCATCCTGGTCCACCTGCCATGCACAAAATTATCCTGGTCTACCCCAGTCGTATCACAGGCCCAACCTTTCCCAATGTAAGTTGTTCGCACGAAGGAACCATCATGACTTTGTTGAATTCCGCTTCTTCAAGAAAACTTACTGTACCCGCAATACTGCTACCACACACGAAGACTGGACAGCACTGTACCACGTCATATCACTGAAACCCACTAGGCCAAACTAGCCCGCCTAGGTCATCTATTTTGGAACGGAGGGAGTACGTCTCTGCACTGCTATGATTTTGTGTTGCACGTTCTCTGTACTTTTGCTACGATTTTCCTACCCTATGAACAAAATGAGTCCTGAATGTATGTTGACTATTGTCTGATCGATCGCCAAGCCTACAATTTTAGGAGCTAGGGCTATTGGTCGATCGACGAGGGATAAGTATAAGCGTACCACGAGCTCATCGGCCCCAATGTTTCTCTTCGGTGAGTGTTTTGCAAGTACTATAGCTCGCACATTAGCTAGCCTACTAACACCAAGAATCATCAAACAAGCCATGTTGATATGATAAACAGTTCAAACTTACATCTAAGCATGCCATATATTACATCAAAAGCTGGTGAGGATACATCTGTTTCCATAACTCGGAGAGGGTTCGCATGATTCACTATCAAACAAAAGTAGCAAGATCCTCCCACACAAGACAGTGCACTAGCCCTATGATGGTTTGATAACACACATCGTTCTGGTAATAAAACATAGGGCAATGCAAACTACCCAAAAGGATTAGCGCGAACAACTATTTCTTGTCATCGATCTCTCGGGCAATGACCACAGCGCGGACAGCGGCATGGGAATTGATTTCTAGGGCGATGTCCACAGGACTGACTGCGACATCGAAATCGATCTCTGGGGCGATGTCCATAGGATGGACAGCGGCATCGGAATCGATCTCCGGGGCGATGCCAACAGGGCAGGCCATGACATCGGAATCATCAAGGACGTCCACTGACACATGCACAACCCTAACATATTAGCAAGCACATTGCAAATAATCAAAAACCACAACTATGGTAATAAGCCATTATTTTTTACCTTGTGCAGCTCACCGGGGGATCTCATCCCTCCGGGTGCCATCTCCTCATCCTTGATGGGGGCCATCACCTTGTCGGGGGAATACTGCTTCTCAACGGCAACTATCTCCTCAAACTCAGTCTTAAGCCTCACATAGGTGGCAGTCAAAGTTCCTGGGGTAGGCATGGTGGGGCCCTTGCTATTCTTCCAACTTCCTTTGAGGAGTTCGTCCACCAACGTCCTCAACTCTTTGGTCAGTGCTTGTTTCTTGGAGTTCTTCGTCTCCATGGGTTGGCCCGCCAACATGGTCAACTCATTGGTCGGTGCTCGCTTCCTGGAGATCGCTGTCTCTAGTGGGTTGTCCGCCGGCAACTCTTTGCCTAGTGCTCCAGGATCCATCAATGAACTGACAAACAAAAAAGCAATAGAAAGGAAACCACAATCACAATGAAAATGGGAAAAGAATAGGATGTGAGAATCGGTCGGTGCTTCGCAAAAAGAAGATTCTTGGAATGAAAATATAGCAGCATAACTGATTCGCCCACCTTTACTTCGTCGGTACAGAAGAAAAATGGTAGAAGTGAGTAGCCTAGAGTGAGGTTTTCTTCAAGAAAGGGAAGAAAGGGCTTGAACAAGCGTTCCCGTGAAATGATGGTTGCTTCGTCTAGTCCAACTTGGAGGCCACCTTACCACTGCTGGTAAAGGTGTGGGTTTTGTGATATGACGGGTCATGATAGCCACACCGGGGTTACAGGTGAGTCTCGACTGTATCACCTCGCTGTGATTTGGTGGATGGCATGTGGGCCCGGATGCTTTGAAATGTCCCGCATGTAGATAGAGCAGCTAGTCATATAGGAGTGCTCAATATTGTGCACCGCGACCAAGGCGGAGAGGAAAAATGAGAGAACTATGTAATTAATGCATGAGTTTAATTAGGGTAGTTTGGTAAAGTACGAGATACATTCCTCCAATCGCAAAATGCCTTGGTTCATGAGATTTGAGATTTGAGCCCTATAAACCGGAAGGGAGGGAGTACTGCACACGGTGTAGTCTAGTCACTTGTTGAAATCTCTAGAAAGGCAAATACTCCTTTCCGGTTTACAGGGCTATACTACTCCCTCCGTATAGGTGTGTAAGTCATCTTACGAAAACCAAATAGTCCCAAAACACTTAGGCGCGATGCATTAACTTCTACCTTGTTTCTTGTTTCTTGACATATCAACCAATAAGAGATGAGAGGTGTGCATGCTTTTAATGACTTGCAATGGCTAGTTCATTGCATGCAGTGCTATTAATTAGCAAATAAACATTGGTGACCCTAGGAGGAAACGGTGCTAAGCGCGTGGACCTATGCAGAATGAGTATCAACCAATGGATAATGGAATTTAATTGTTAAACAATAGCAATTTTGTCTCATGCAAGAGCCTGGCTAGTACTCCAAGGAACCACACCACGCGAGCGTTCGCAACTGCCACGTTCGGGTTGCGCTTGGCTCTTCGCCGCTTCGAGAAGACGAACAATGATGTTACTCCTACTTCTACAGTATCGAATCCACTGCTGCATGTCCGTCCACCTTGTGCGGGAGGGATAGCGTGTAGCGAAAGCTTCTACTTACTGCTCCTGCCTTTGCGTCTATGACAGGTGGTTGGCCCTCCTGTCATGCAGCAAAAGGCAGGTGCAGTTAAGGCACCGGAGCTCAGTCCACGAGGGAGAGGGTGTTGTAGTAATCAAATTTCTCGGTCTTGTACGAGTTGACGCGACATATAAAAGAACTGCACTTGATATAAGTCTTTTTACACATTTCAAATGGGCTACTTCGTATGTAGGAGTAGACATATTCTGCTTCATATGTAGTCACTTGTTATAATCTCTAAAAAGACTTATATTTGGAAACGGAGGGAGTACAACGCATGCATGCATGCCGTGACTTTCCTTTTGATACTTGCATGTGTTGATTTGATGCACCTTTCCAAATTTTGACTATAAATTTAACTAACCAAATTTTCTTGCATGTCACAAAAAATTACGGGGTTTTTTGGATTGTGACTATGTTTGTCTTATGTTGCCACATTATTTTTCCCACACTTGCCACACTTGCCTAACCCGAGTTGCTCAAATTGTTAGACACACTTTGGCTTGCCTAAGGGAATCTTGCCACAATTTTTGTGTCTATGACATGTGGGGTTCACTACTAACAAAAAAATTCTTGTCTTAGGTGTGGCTAATAAAAAAGACTTATATTTAGGAACGGAGGGAGTAGAAAATATAAATAATAATGCATGTTGGGGCAACCCACGTTTCCGCTAATTTTAGCCGTGGGATTGTTCATAATTTTTACGAGGGGTGGTTGTTCATTTAATGGAGGGACTTGTAGTACCAGACTTGAATGATATAAAGTGCGACCTGGCACACCATAACACCAATTGGAACAAGCGGGTAGCTATCTCAAAAAACAATCAACAACTAAAAAAACCGCGACCTGGCATGTAGTAGTACACAATTTTAAACGATTGTTTTGATGGAGTGAAAAAGGAAAACTACCCACTACGTATATATAGGCCGGAGCCTCCGTGCTTGCTTGCTAGGGTTGCTCTATTCACACACTCTCATCCTCTCCATATCTAAACAAGATAGGGGTAGTAACACTGTCTTTCGCCCTTCAAAAAACACTGGCTTTCTATACTCACCGCTGGTTACAAATCCGGACGTATCCCCCTCCGCCGGTGAAGGGGAGGAGGGGCAGCGTTTAGGCCATCGTCGACAGCGAGGGAGGAAACCCACTGCTGGCCGCACCATTATCTCTGGCCGAGCACCGGCGCGGGAGGTCCTCCAATCCCTTCGCCGTTGCCTGTGGGAGGATCCGGCCTCCCGCCGCCCACCTATCCACATCCCGACGACCTTCAGGTATATCTTCATTCGAAACCGCCTTAGCTCTACTTCCCCAGCTCGCTACGTTGCTGCATGTGCATCATTTTCTACCTCTCAGCCCCTCTCGATCGGATGGTCCAACGTCACATATTTTTTTTCTTCTATTGTTAGAGGTAAAGCTACTTCATGGAGTCGAATCTTGAAGTACTTGGTTCAAACAAGAAATAAAGTGGGGTGGGGGAATTTAGTATGTACATCGGACTTGGTACAAACAGGAAGGAAAGGGGGTGAAAGTAGTACAGACTAGTCATCCAACCGGTCTCTTGGTCGAAAAGGGAAATATAGGGGTAACGCTGTACACAGTGGTATGACCAGGACTAGATTTGCTATCCACACATAGGAGTAGGTGGCTAGAGTGAACAAAAATGGGACCAACCCAGATATGTTTCTTGGATGTTTGTTTCTCGGGGCAACAAACTCTTCTTAAAAGAAGTGACTTTTGTGATGTTTAACTAGAATGTTAGAATGGAATAGTTGGTTCATTTTGGTGGAACTGCACAAAGGGAGATCTATGTTCCAATCCTCATCATCCATATTTGCGCCATAACCTTCCTTTAGGTAAGAATGATATTTAATGCATGTGTTCATCTCTATTTTCTGACTGCCATGAGAAAATAATGCTTTTTTTACTAGTACACTTGTACTCCCTCACTGACAAAACCAATTCTGAATTAGAAGGCCAATCATGTACTTGGTTTCACCAACTGGTGAGGAGAAAGAGAAACAGAGCATGAAGAGGAGGAGGAAGAAGAATAAACAGTGCCAAGGCGATCTTGCTGAAGCCAGAGGCCTCAGTCGAGGCCATTCAAGGGCTCCGGTAACGACTACCTTACATGTGAGACGATCCTCCAGGGAGCCCTTCCACTTCTGCTGTCTCACTTAATTAATTAGGAGTACTTAAGTACCACTAATTTATTACTGCCTAATTTTCCTGTTGGAGTTAAACAAATCTTTAGTAGGACCCTATGCTGAATCATGTACGTGTGTATGTTTGTCTATGGAGGTGAATCATGTGGTGGAGCAGGGAGGGAATATTATTAGTGTCATGACATAATAGTGTTATTGTTTTGCATGTCAATTTATTGCCATTGGTTCAATGAGGCAATGTTTTGCGTATTGTTCATCATGAATTTGATGCTACTGTTTGAGTAATATGCTAATGTCTTCCAATCCTTTCTCACTAAGATAATGAAGGTTTCACCTTGTTCCTACTTGTGCAAACAGGGATCATGTTGTGCCAATCATACATTTTAGTGGAACTACACAAGACAATACAATGAACTGTATCCCAGCCAGTGCTTTAACTCTGCTGGAAGTTCTTGATAATCTTTCGATATAATCTCAGCACTGGTAAACAAGAGTGATTTCAACCATACATTTGAAGTGCACAAAAATATATACTATTGTCTGATTCTAGTGAGTGCTTTATCATCTCTTATGGGACTACATGAATAAGCTTTTTTTCTTAGGCTGGTACGGGCCTAAGGCCTTCATCTATATTAGTTTGTTATCATCTCTAATTGTATCATGCTACTGTCATGAGAAACTCCTTTATCTTTGCACGTTAAATTTTTGCAACCTATGATAAATGTCAATGCTTTGAGTGTTTAGTTGAGCTAACTAGCACTGATTAAATAAACTAATATTTCTCTTTAAGCAAGACTACTATGTTGCTAACTTTATCCATTAAGATAATGAGGGTGCTTCTCTTTTGTTAGTGTATGTTTCATCAACTAGTCCCACTATTACAATAATCTCACTCTCTCAATATATGTGCCAACAGGGATGCTCAATTTTGGTGGAACTGCACAAAAACTTTGGGTGCTTCATTGCCTCGACGGCTTCTATCCTTTCCCGTCAATCGCTAATCTTCGCTTGCTTTCTTCCTTTGCTGTTAGTCGCTTGGCTTATCTTGGCTTCCAGTCAAAGGAAATAGTAATTGATATGGTACCTCACACAGGTTGGTACTGGTCTTTATCCTAATTATTGTGCCTGTCATATGTATTGGTAATTTGGTATTGTGCTACTGTTTGCTGATTTCATAAAGGAGTAATTTGGAGCCTGAACTCGCAGGCAAATCATTACATCGGGTGATTTCAGTAGAACTGCACAAAATGATCAGATGGATAGGTACTTATGCTGCTGCTTTGTACTCCAAAGTTCACTCAGACAAGCATCGATGTTGATAAGAAGTGCCTATATTCATTCTAGTATCAACCAGCGTCAACCAATTGTCAAACTCCAAGTATTAGGAGAGTGAACGCCAAAAATATTACTTGGTGCATAGCCCAGAAAAACGCAGTCCAGTCTTTGGTCCCAACTTGTGCCTTTTGGTTATTGGCACATATGGTAGCGAACTATATGGCATGGAGTCTAAAGATTCCAAACAAGTTGGTTGACACGTATATTCATCTGGCACTTAATCAGTCTGCATGCCAAGGATGCTCCATTTTAGTTGAACTGCACAAAAAATTTGGGTGGTTCATTTTCTCAACCGCCTCCTTTCTCGTCTGCAATGTAGAATTTTGGCGAGATACAGGACCAAGATGAGCCAGTAAACTAGTTGGATGAAAGTAGTGGCCAAGTTGCTCAAACCTCCCTCGGCACGAGGCCACTATATGAGGATAAACCTACAAGCAAAGTTCAGATTGTCTGTGTTGCCTCTTATGTACTCGAAAGTTTACTCGTACAAGAAATAATTTTAGCAAGAAGTACCTCCGATTGAACACCATTTACCAGTCTGTACCCAAGGTAATTGAAGTTCATCCATGGATCATATTGGTTGTGATCTCAATCATTTGGATGCATAAACATACTGAACATGTGTATATCTGAATCTTTTTGTGAATTATGTATGAATATTGTCGTGTGATCTATCAATCATTTGGATGCATAGATATGCTGAGCTTGTGTATATATGAATCTTTTCAGTTGTTGATAGTGAATGTTGGCTATGAATATGAACGTGTCCTGTGAACCTGAGTTTGATATGAATGTTTACCTTTTCTATTGTATTTGTTTGTGAACTTGTTAGTATGCCTACTATGGGGTATAAAACGCAGGTCTCTTATAGAAGTAATGATGTGTCCAATTTATGTTTTCCCTTCTACAACATTATATATACTAGCATAAGGGCCCGTGCGTTGCATCGGGAAAAAAATATGGCACACACTTACGTTCTATTCTTATTTACCGGGTCTGTCATTACATGTGCTCCGGTGTAATAACATCATAAGTTACCAAGCTGCCTTAGGAGTTTTTGTCTTAGGCACCACAGTGAGAATGATTGACAATATGAGCATCACCAGCCTGAAGAAAGTTGTTGCTGTTATGACCGGCATGGCCAAGAGGATATATGATGCGCACTGACATCCAACAACAACGTTTCTCATGGTTTCAGTTTTTTTTTCTGAACTAGTGCTATATTTGATTATTTGGCACAAAAAAGTTGTAATTCTTTCACTCCAACTACGGCCAACATGGCTCGTCATTCTTCCAAAAGATGTCCCTTATGATATTTTTCAGAAAAAAGGAGTGCATTATCTCCTTGTTGTCGTCTAACTGAAGGAAACTGAATGTGAAAATTTAAGTGTATATAGACTGACTCACTCGGAGTGCATACAAAAATATTTTTATCCAAGTCGTCAGTGCCAACACTGTACCTCCAATGTCCATCTGCATCTACACGGCTAGGTCTAATCATAAGCAAGAATGAAACTACCAAGAAAACTGAGATAACAACATGTAGCCGACCCCGGGCAGCAGGTGGACAGGGATCATCAGCAGAGAAACACGAAGTCGGCTGACGACCGCCAAGCATGGCCAGGCCCATCTCGCTCTTGTGGCTGCCGTGGTGGCTCCCGGGCCTCTCCGTGGCTCCTCCACTCCGAGTCCACAGCCCGACCTCGGCATTCCTCTTGCTAGATCCGGTCCACCACGAGCCTCAAGCCACCCTACTTCCGCGCTCGTGTCCATGTCGTGCGTGGTGTAGAGGTGGTGAGTGTGTGGAACAGGCTGCGTCGCAGGCATCTGCGCGCTGCGCCTCCGCTTCCTCACCCCGGCGAGTGCCGGACTGAACAGCTTCGTGTCGGACTGCCGTTTTGTTGTACAATTTCCCTATGTTCTCTTTCTGTGTTTGTTGATTCAAGAGGCTCGTTTTTTATATGCAATTTTCCAGGTATATAAACAGGTAGACTTTCATGTAAGCAACCGAGGTGGGATTACTCTGAGTACATGTGTGAAAATCAGGTAAGGTACAGATACAGAAGCGTGCATGCAGGCCAAAACATGCATGCAGGCCCAATAAGAGAATGTGGACGTGACCAATTGGATGGACAAAGTTTTTAGTACCGCCTCACAGCAATTGGACGGACTGTTGATCAAAACTAACGGAAAAAGACTGAAAGCGTAAATTCACGGAGAGAAGCGTATCGTGACGGTGAACCCAAAGAGTCAATCCGTGCTTTATTATTAGGGAAAGATTTATATAATTACTATTATCGTATATTTTATAGAGACTTATATATACATTATAAAAACATCCCACGTGTTATTAACTTATAAAAGTAAATGTTTAACGGAAGTTGGCAAGGAAAATCCTGGTTGTTTTTGACTCAGGGGCAAGGAAATCCTGGTGATTGCGTACAAAAGCTTGCGAAGATTTTAAGGACCAATTTAATAATAATGCGCTCATTTTTATTTTGAGCAATAACTCGCTAATTTCTTAATTATATATATATAAAATGTGCCTCTCCGGTTTATTCTTTGATATTAATTGCTCCTTCTAACATAACATTATATATATAACGAGCACACCTAATACGTGTATTTCAAGGAAGTGCAAATGGGCCGGGATTTCTTAGAAAATATAAATGGGCCTGATTGACGCGAAATTATTTGTTCACCCAGCCCAGCAAATGGACTGTACATTCTAGAAAACATGGGTTAAATATATGCCACATTTTTGCAGGCTGACATGTGGGCCAATAGGTTGAAGCCTACGCAGGGCGTTGTCAAAGGTTAACAAATGATTGTGTCATCCACAGCCATTGGATTTATATCCAATGGCCGGCATGCACATTCAATCTCTCGTCTTCTTCCTCCAGCGTCGCCGGGACCGCCTGGTCCGGCCTCCGGCGGCTAGCAGCTCTGCTTAGCACGCATCGCTGCGAAGCGCTACCCCACCGCCGGCCAGGCTATCCCTCCACCCCTCGACACCTCCTCTTATTCTCCACAGACTACAACCCCACGCCACAACAGAACCAGTTATTACCCTTCTCCTCCTCTCAATCTGCGACTCCACTGCCGCGTTTTCCCATCTCCGAGTCGTTCTCGTCCAGGGCCTCGCCGTCGTCCACCGTCTCGCTACGTTCGGTGCGGCGTGGTCAACAAACGAGAGTCATCGGAAGAGGACTGTACGTGGAGAGCCTGACGGCTGGGACCCACGAGGCCCATGGTCGCACGCAAGGAAAGTTCCTCCTTATTAAGCTGAAAAAATGTTTCCTCCACCTGATAGTTGGGACCCACTGGTTGTATCTTCGCACGGAAGGAAGTGCCTCCTTGTTTTGCGAAAAAAATTATTCATCCTGTTGACAACTGGGACCCGTCAGATTTGGTGACTGACTTGTGGGCCTACTAAGCGGACGTGTACGCACGGTTTTGTCAACTTAATCAACAAATGATTCTAGCAGCTGGACCGTTGGATGTTAATCCAACAGCCGTGCTCCTTCTTCAACCTTTGTTCTTGCTCCTGTCTCTCGTGGGCGGCACCGCGGCTGTGCTGCCGCGCACCCGAACCAGTGAAGTTTCCCACTCCTCTCCATCTGCGATTCCACTGCCCCGTCTTCCCCATCTCCGGGTCGTTCCAGTCTGGGTGCGCTCGGCACGGTGTGGTCAACGTGGTAAACAACCGAGAGTCATCGAAAGATGACCGTACTTGAGAGGCTGATAGTGGGGACGCACCACGCCCATGGACGCATGCATGCAATGGAATGCGGCGAGGTCAACATGGTCAAGGAACGACTTCCATCGGAAGTATACTATACGTGAAGAGTCTCAGCTGGGTCCACGGCCGCAGCAAGTAAGTGCCTCCTTATTACGCGGAAAATAATGATTCCTCCAACTGACAGCAGGGACCCACTGGACGGGCCACCATATTTTGCAAAAAAAAATATTTGCCCCCTAACAGCTGGGACCCACCTGACGGGCCACCATATTTTGTGAAAAAGCGTTCCCCCCGCTGTCAGCTTGGACCCACCGGAAGTGCCTCCTTATTACGCACAAAAAATGACCGGCTACCTGGGACCCACCTTGGTGGGAGGCTGACTTGTGGGCCTACTAAGTTGACGGGGATGAAGGGCTTTGTCAACTTAGTCAATATGAACGATTCTAGCTCTAGTGACCGTACGATATCCATCCATCGGCCGTAGTGCTTCTTCAACCCCTGGTCTTCTTGCTCCAGCCGCCCAAAGCAGCGCCGGTCGTGCCGCATGCTCCTGCCTCCCGTGGCCGGCTGTCCTACCATGGAGGCCTCACCGCCCCCTACTATTCCCACTGCTGGCCAGGCCCTGCGACGACGACAGCCTCACACCGCAGCCGAACCAGTGAACCCTCGTACTCCTCTCCGCGCGGGCTTCCAATGCCGTGTCTTCCCCGGCTCCGCGTCGTCCCCTTCCTAGGCCTCGCCGTCGTCCACTACCGTGGTGCTCTCCGCGCGGCGTGGTCAACGTGGTCAAGGAATGACTTCCATCGGAAGAGTACTATACATGGAGAGGCTAACAGCTGGGTCCACGGCCACAACCCAGTTTTTTTGTGATTTGCCAAGTAAGTCGCTTTGTCAGGCCTGTTGGGCTACAAATCTTTCAAGACGAGGAGAGCTTTCATTCGGCTGGCCAAGAAAATGGCCCATCAGTAATGAGAAATGTGTTGTACATTTTTAAAACACATCAAATCGGCAATTCGTTTCAAATATCTTTTTTTTCATTTCGATATTTTAAATTACATTAATTATTATGCGTGGAGAATTTGTTGGATTTTATATTGATATACATTTATTTTTAAAATCAGTTGGAATGTGAGTCGAAATTTCGGTATTAAAAACAGTTCGGACCGCACCGAAATATGCAAAATTTCGTATAATTTTTTAACCGTGGCCCCAATATGCGCTGTAATGCTAACAAAAAGAATATGGGCTCCAAAAAAACCTTAAGAATTAGCAAATGGGCTGTAAATTATTAGAAATAATGGCAGATGGGTTATATGCTATTTTCCACATATTTGAGGCTTTCCTAAAAAAAGGTTGACGCACAAGCAGTGACTGTTGGATGTCCATTGAACGGCCGTCGTGCTTCTTCAATCTCTGCTCTTCCTGCTCCAACCGCTCAAACAAGTGTCGGCGGGACTGCCTACTACCTCCTCCCCACGGCCGGCTGTGCTGCCGCGCAGGCCTCACCGCCCCACCGTACTCCCATCGCTGGCCTAGCCATCCCTCTACTCACCCACACCTGCTGTTATTCTCCGGCGACGGCAGACAAACCAGTAAACCCTCGTATAGTCGTACTCCCCTCCGCATGGGAAACAACCGCCGTCTTCCCTGCCTCAGTGTCGTTCCCTTCCTAGGCCTCGCCGTCGTCCACCGCCCTGGTGCTCTCGGCGCGGCCTGGTCAACGTGGTCAACGACCGACATGCATCTGAAGTGGACTGTACGTGGAGAGGCCGACAGCTGGGTCCGCGGCCGCACACAAGGAAATACCTCCTTATTACGCGCAAAATAATGATTCCTCCACTTGACATCAGGGACCCATCGAAAGGGCCTCTGTAGTTCGTGAAAAAATGTTACCGCTGCTGACAGCTCGGACCCACCGGCTATATCATCGCATGCAAGGAAGTGCCTCCTTATTACGCACAAAAAAATGAATACTCCCCCTGTTAGCTGGGACCCAGTATAGTGGCAGGCTGACTTGTGGGCCTACTAAGTTGATGGGGACGGAGGGCTTTGTCAACTTAGTCAATATGCACGATTCCAGCTCCAGTGACCATACGATGTCCATCCAATGGTCGTAGTGCTTCTTCAACCTCTAGTCTTCTTGCTCCAGCCGCCCAAACCAGCGCCGGTCGTGCCTCGTGCTCCTGCCTCCCATGGCCGACTGCGATGCGGTAGAGGCCTCACCGCCCCCTACTACTCCCACCGCTGGCCAGGCCTTCCCTCTACTCACCCACACCCCATGTTATTCTGCGGTGACGGCAGCCTCACACCGCATCGAACCAGTGAACCCTCGTACTCCTCTACACGTGGGCATCCACTGCCGCGTCTTCCCCGGCTCCGCGTCGTCCCCTTCCTAGGCCTCGCCGTCGTCCACCGCCCTGGTGCTCTCGGTGCGGCGTGGTCAACGTGGTCAAGGAACGGCTTCCATCGGACGTGGACTGTACATGGAGAGGCTGACAGCTGGGTCCATGGCCGCAGCAAGGAAGTGCCTCCTTATTACGTGCAAAATAATTATTCCTCCACCTGACAGCAGGGACCCACCAGACGGGCCACCGTATTTCACGAAAAAACGTTTACCCCTGACAGCTGGGACCCACCAGCTACATCTTCGCACACAAGGAAGTGTGTTCGGGCAAAAAAACGATTCGCCCCCCTGACTGCTGGGACCCACCAGCTACATCTTCACAGGCAAGGAAGTGCCTGATAGTCGGGACCCACCTAGTCGAAGCGTATGTAGCGTTGTCATTCTGGTCGCGAACGTGTATGTACATACATACTGGTGGATGTAGAGGCGCACACGTGTCGTAGTAGAGGCTCGTACGTGTCGTAGTAGAGGCGCGCACGTAGCATGTACACATACGTACAGCGGCCAGGGTGCAAGAAAGAAAATACGGCCACGTATGTGTACATACGGGCGGGGTCTCGAACACCTACTTGCGCATACGTACGGCCAGGGCTCGTGTACATGGCTGGGTCGGAACGAAGAAACAACGTCATCGTCGTGTTCATGGGGAGGCAACGGAATGCGTCGTGTTCATCGGGAGGCAACGGAACGCGTGGGAGCCAACTGGTTGGGTCAGAACGGAATGCGTGGTCATGTTCATCGGGAGGGCTTGGACGGAACAAGCGATGGAAACGAGGCCTGGCGTACCGCACAACGGAGGAAACGGACCTCCTACATTCGAAACGGGGTCCTGTTGATCGGGAGGGGTCTGGCGTACCGCAAAACGGACGAAATGGACCTCCTACGGTCGAAACGGGGGTCCTGTTGATCGGGAGGGGTGTGGCGTACCGCAAAATGGACGAAACGGACTTGTGTTGGAGCGCTACGGTCGAAACGGGGGTCCTGTTAATCGGGAGGGGTGTGGCATACAACAAAACGGGACTCCACGGGATACTGTTCATCTCCACCGTCGACCTCCTCTAGCCTCCACGGGCTACCATCGACCTCCTCTAGCCTCCACGGGCTCCTGTTCATCCAACCTCCACCGCGCGCTACTCCACCGGCTACTGTTCAACCACCCCTCCACGGGGACCCCTCCACCGTCTACTGTTCATCCAGCCCTCCACACTATGGGGTCCTGTTCAACCACCCCTCCACGGGCACCCGTCCACCATCTACTGTTCATCTAGCCCTCCACCACACCATGGGGTCCTGTTCACCTAGAGGCAACGCCAGCGCTCACTGTTCATCCAACCCCCCCCCCTGCAACACTCACTGTTCATCCCAGAGGCAGCATCGATCGGCTTCAGTTAGCCATAGTAGCAAAGGAATCGCTCGATCGGGTTCAGTTAACATCCATCGATCGATCGCTCAGGTTCAGTAACGAGTAGCCAGCAGTGCAATCGCTCGGGTTCAATTAGAGCCCAACGCATCGCTCGGGTTCAGTTAGAGCCAACGCCTCGCACACACGCGCGTAGGTGTACGAGAGAAACGCGCATCGCTCGGCCCCCGAACTCCCACCGTAACCGGGAACTCCCCAAAATTTTCCTCCCCCTCGCTTCTACCACGGTTTTTTCCGTCATGGACGGCCCAAAGAATGTCATGCAGCTGCCTCTCCGGCCCACCCAGGACGAAAAGCCCATTTTCTGTCATGATTTTTTGTCATAGAGGTAGGAGCCCACCACATCTACGATGATACCGGGTTTTGTCACAATTATCGTCATAGAAGTGTCATATGTATGACAGAAAATATTTTCGTTCGGCCCAAAATGTCACAGATGTGTCTTTTTTTTGTAGTGTGGAGTTAGCATTCGTCACCTTGTTAGTGGGATCGACCACTTCCAATGGTGCGGTGGAAACTTTAAGACCATCAAGAAAATTCTTAAGCATGCCTTTGACCTCGGCCATCATGGAGGTTCTCACTGTGTCCAAGGCCACGTTGAACTCCTCACAAGAGACCGAGGATCCCCAATTGGCCACTAGCAAAGGGAGACTCGCACCGGAGTGCTCCTCCACCTCGTCTCACTACAAAAGAATACACTTCCATGATGATACGTGTTTGTCACAGTAGGTCGTTTTTTTTGTCATGCATGTACATCCATGACAAATTTATGACAGAATCAAGATAGTCATACATGTGCTGTCGTAGAAGTGTTCCATGACATTACCAAAATTATCATCACGGAAGTGTCCACTTCCATGACGATAAATCGCGCGTCACAGAAGTGCTTTCGTCAAGGGTGACCGACACGTGGCATCCACCGTAACGGAACGCCGTTAAGCTATCAAGTCGGGTTTTGGATCCGATAACCCGTTAACAGCCACGACCAATGGGGATTTTCCACGTGTAAAATCATCATTGGCTAGAGGAAACACGTGTCGGCTCATCATCGGGACAGATGTCATCCACTCACTTGACAGAAGGTGCCTATGATATGTCGACACATGGCACGGCCCAACAAGTTTAAATGAGCCGGCCCAACTAGAGGCCCAGAATGCGGACCATAATGGGCCGGCCCAGCTAAAGGCCCACGAAATTTTGCGGACCATAATGGGCTGGCCCAGCTAAAGGCCCACAAGATTTTGCGGGCCATAATGGGCCGGCCTAGGTAAAGGCCCACAAGATTTTTTTGTGCCATAATGGGCCGGCCCAGGTAAAGGCCCACAAGATTCTTGCGGGTCATAATGGGCCAGCCCAGCTAAAGGCCCACGAGATTTCGCCGACATTAATGGGCCGGCCCAGCTGTAGGCCCACAAGATTTTGAGGACCCTAGTAGGTCGGCCCATTAACTGGCTGCCATGTTTTGGGCCAAATGCCGGCCCATATTTGATCCGGTCCATTAATGGCCTGCCACGCTCCGGGCCTAATAGTGGCCCATATGAGATCCGGCCCGTTAAAAGCCTACCACGTTCTGGGCCAAATTACGGCCCAGATCAGGTCCGGCCCTTTAAGAGGCTTTGGGCTCAATTATGGCCCATATCAGATTCAGCCCGTCAACTTGACACTATGCTTTTGGGCCCACTTGCTAAAGGCCCGCTTAGTAATTCGGCCTGATATTAGTTTTGGCCTGTTAAGGGCCCGTTTAACATTTCGGCCCTACATTAATTTCGGCCTGTTAAAAGCCCGTCATATAGTTGGGCCTAACTACGGCCCGGTTTGCATCCGGCCTGCTCGCAGCCGATATCTGATTGGGCCAAACAAGGACCCAGAAAATTTTGGCCTGTTAAAAGCCCGTGATTTGATTCGCACAATCATGGGCCGGGGTTCATTTCGGGCTACTGCCGGCCCGTGAGCTGATCGGCACGTTTTAGGCCCAACCTACATTGTGATTGCATGACGGCCCAATTATGTACCGTAATTTTACGGTTTGGCCGGTTTACTGCAAAGACAGGATATATATATACAGTAAAATAACTGCAGCATCCTGAATAAGAAAAAACCTATACTATACAATAAAGAAATTACGGCATATTACATCCACTGGGCATCAAAGTTCGCCACTATGATAATAAAGCACAAGCAGACAGCAGATTACATACACTGGGCATCAAAGATCGCCACCAGTGCAAATAAACACGCCGACAAAATAATATAAAAAACCGACATCACTTCAATACAGTTCAAGAAAGGTTAGCCCTGCTGGGGAGCTGCAGCACAAGCAGCTGAGCAAGATGATGAGATTGCGCTTGTTCAACACTTATATCTTCCTCACTTTGAAAGATAAACAAGCAGACAGATGACAGGTTTTGCACATAAAAGTATCAGTGCTGACAATTCATCACATTTCTTAGTGACGAATAAAGTGACACAGTTTAAATTTGCATTAACACAATATGGTATTGTTTAGGTCAAGACATGGCAGGAAATGACATTGTGAAGTAGTTGGCAGCTTCACGACACCACTGGATTACAGATCAAGAACTCATAAGTATCAATGGTTAGTGTGCTGTCAATTTATACCATTTCAGATTGGCAAATAAAGAGACGGTTTAAATAATAGTAGAATGATATGACATTTTTCATAGTTAAGACATTACAGAATATGACATTGTGCTGTAGTGGGTAGGTTAACCACACCACTGGATTACAGATGAAGAACAGAAGCATACATGTAGTGCAAAAGAAGATCACTTGCTCTGTATAGTTTAATTTACATGGTATGAAGAAGGAACTTGGTTGTACAACTGAAAACTTAAATTGAGAAAGGACAAACTTTTGTTTATGAACTACATATAATAAACTTTAAACAAGCAATTTGATGCAAACACCAAAAATAAACAGCTATTGCAGTCATGCCTAACCAAATATATACAACAAAGTTTGAAGGCTTGAGATGGACAAACTTACATTATTGGTGAAGACATGCTCTATAAAGACCTTGTCCATGCTGATGGGGGGGGGGTAATTCAAGAAGTTTACCACATAATCTTCTTCAAAAGCATTGCCTTTATTCTAAATTTTGTTAAGAGTAAATATAGATGTGATAATATACGAAAAAATGGAGAATATTTAAGATAAGATGAAGAGTGATGCTACATAACCAAGTAGCTATAAATGTAAGTGTAGCGATACAGGCAAAAGGTACAGCCAAGAGCAATGCACAGCTAAACTTCTTCAGTACCAACCTTATGGTAAGAGTAAATATAGATCTGATGTGTAGAAAATGGAGGGCAAAGGAAAATAAGCTACAGAGTGATGGTACATGAACAACTACCTGTCATTATAAGTACACTGATAAAGGACAACATGTACTTACAAGAACAATGCAGAGCTAAAAAAACATTGGCATTGGATATATTCTACACTAATGTAACCATTCATACAGATCAGATAATTTGGAGCGAACAATTGATAAGAAAGCTATCATGCATACTGCTGTCACATAATGAACCAGGTATGTATGCAAGTACAATGATACAGGACAACAGGTACTAACAAGAGCAAAGCAGCGGGCAGCATATTTGAGATATCCCGTCGTTCTTGTCAAACCGGAATTCTTCTTCGAGCAGATTTCCTGCAAAAAAGATCCGTAAGGCACATGCGGAAAAGTAGAAGTTCAAATTGTCATGTGATTTCATAGACAATACCTCATCCTGGGAACAAGACCAGTGCATAAAAAGGTTTTTCCATTCAATGTCTTCTAAATTTAGCACAGGAGACTTCACCAGAAATTCGTTTATAGACTTTCCATCAAAGTGTGATTTCCTCAGGTAACACCGATACTGCTGCAATGCTTCCTTGAAAAGCACAAGCAAGCTTTACTTGTCATGACTATCCAGATTGACCCTCGCCTAGTTACAACAATGTAATGTAAATCATTGATGTGTTCAATCAGCAGAAAACATGAAAATAATAGCCATGAATAATAGCACTTACACGTAAGTTGGACAGGAAGATGTGAAAATGGTGTTTGTCTTCACAAAATCTTCCCATGATGGGAATATATGCACGTAGTCCCTAACAACATTGAAAGCATTATCTTTTAAACTGGGAATAAATGGAATGGGGTTCCAATTTGCAGGAATTGGCCGTCTCTATAGTTGGGATAGGTCTTCAGCCGGTGGACTTGCTGTACTTTTTGCTGGAGTGGGATTTTTCTGTGGTACAGCTGGTGCTATGGCAAATGAAATTGGTATACCTTTTGCTAGAGTGCAGGTCCTGCGTGGTGGGGCTAGTGATGTGGCCAGTAAAGTATGGGCACAGTCTGATGGAGTCAGTCCTACGTTTTGTGTCACTGGATGTACAACTAATATAAGTGGGGTGCTGTCTGATTTCTCCGGCACCACCACGTTTTTCAAGGACTTTGCTGGTGCTCCTTCAGGTTCGGCAATCACCCTCTTCCTTTTTGATGTCTGATGCACAAGAACAACATTTGAGTGAAAAAACATGGTATGCTGACAGATGGAATATGTATTGATAACGGATGGGCATGGCATCTCAACATATATGATGAGTAAACTAAGCAGATGATGGGTGAACAGGACAGGCCATCTGCCTTTCACTCCTCGAGGTTAGAATAGTCATTAGGATGATATTCTGAACAAGAATCAACAGGTGGGGAGCGTATGAGTTTCATTGCATCCAGAATGGCACTCAGTGCCTTGGTGCCAATTTTGTAAGTCATTGCAGTGTTTAGCTTCAAGAGTGGACTGCTGCTAGTGCGACACAAAGCAGCTACACAGATCATAGTGTAGATATAACGGGAAAACCTTAAGCATCAGAGTAAAATCAGCAAAGTGGAACTTGCTGGAATATATGTGCTAGTATTGTCGGTACGGCTAGAAAGGCTTCGGATACCAGCTCTCTTCAAGTGAAGGTGCGGTACTGTTAATATCAATGTAACTCTCAAAGGCGACACAACTCCTCGCATTTCCTTGCTATTCTTATAGGATCCAAGTGGGCAGGCCACTACAAATCCTATTCCTATGTTTACAAGATTCTATGAATCAAAGAGGCTCAAAGTGTCCATCACAACCGACCGTATAGACCTCTACGCCGCAAATGTTCCTGCTCATCTTCAGTACAAGGAACATACTATACTACTATCATACTCCCTCCGTTCCAAAATATAAGTCTTGGTAGAGATTTCCACTATGGATCACATATAGATGTATCCAGATACATTTTAGAGTGTAGATTCACTCATTTTGCTCCATATGTAGTCCATGGTGGAATCTATACAAATACTTGTATTTAGGAACGGAGAGAGTACATATTAAAGAAGAATGGAAGAGGAACATGGTAAAGAAGAGCAAGCAGATTTTGGATAATAAAATGTTGGTTGCGCAGTGCCCACACATGACGAACCAGAGCGCATTAAGAATGCAACTCCCAGCTATCTCTCGACCATTTCAGGCGGTTGGATGAAGATCCTACGTCTCCTAACCCTTCTTCTTCCTCATCTCTGAGTCTTCCCATACAGAACACCGCACGGGCCGCCAGCCGGACCACCGGCCCCCATCGCCTGTGTTCCTCAGCCACCCCCACCCCCACCCCAACCCCCACTAGCGTCGAGTTTTCTTCATTCGGCGAGGCCCCACAACCACCCGATCCCCTTCGATCGCACCGGCGAACTCCGGCGAGCTCTAAAAAATCGACTGGCCCAATTTTGAAATTTAGTCTACTGTGATTTAACTAGTGTGGAATATAAAAGGGGAAAACCATAAGCATTGTGAGTATGGTGTTGAGCGTGCCATGGCGGATCTAAAGGTGCAAACCGGACAATGGCAACTTTTCAACCAAGACAAGAAATCAAAGTAAAGCAGTAGCGATCTATTTTCTTGTTGCGATAAATAAGTTGAGCAGATATGAAAGAGTACCGCCTCTGGTGCGACACCGTGTAGGCATCTGCTGAGAATTTGACGATGCTACGGTAGCGATGGCTGTTAGCGGCGTGGAAGCAGATCTAGGAGGGTAGACGGTGGCGGCGGGGCGCGGTGGACGAGACGGTCGTAGGAGCGGCACCGACAAGGTGGACGACGGCGGGGATGAAGCGAGAGGACGGGATGCAAGGATCCCGGTCCGAAGCCGTGGATGAGAGAGGTCGATCTCTTGTAATGGATGGTGGCGTCGGGGTATCAGCTCCGACATGGTGGAGGAGGACGGCGGTGGATGGGGTGGCGGACGGCGGCGGACGGAGGAGGGTGGGGTGGAGAGGGTGTTTTGGCGCCCACGCAGTATGAATGGGGAAAAGGAAGGTAGAGAGGAAGGGGTAACCATGTATTCAGGGCGCGCTTATCTCAAATGCGAGGAAATTTACAAACTTAGCCCCCGTTTCAAATTTCTACTACATCACAGCAACACTAGTCGGTCAGGGATAGGACGGTAATCTCGCATACACCGAATATTTGCCGACGAGAGTTTGTTTTTGGCACCCACTGTGTATGTATATGAATCGAGGAGGGGGTCGATTTCGGCCGAGGACACACTATGTTTTGGCGCCCACCGTGTATGAATCCGGGTGAGAGGCGGTTACGTCACGTTTGGGTGAAATTACGAACCTACCCCTATCAAAACCTATAGAAATCCAGCATATAGGCTTTGCGTGGCGGGGATAGGCAGCAGTGATTTCCATCTCGCAGATTTTGGTTCCGGGCGGTTACTGCGACTTTCCCCGCTTCGTTCAAATTTTGCAGAGTGCACGTTTACCGTGCCAACTCAATTCGAATCCCGTTTGTATTCTATATTTTTTTCGGGTGAGATCCATTTTCAATTGGAATTACATTCTATATACATCATTTTTTTATATATACTTTCAAAAGCACAACACCATTTATACATAAATATGGTTTACAAATGGCATGCTCTCAGATTCATAAGGTTGTATCCATCAATTTGGATTTTCAAATATTTGAAACCACTTTATGTTGAAATCCAATGTATGCATTCCTCACTAACTGTCTCCAATTAATGTGTGTTTCATGCGGGGGTTTTTTACTTCTCAAACATGTATAATGTGTTTCACACACGCAACATATAGTGTAATCCCGTTTAGACATTAATTGCATATAAACCATGCATTGTTTGTAATTGAAGAATCTATGGATCACCAATATTGATAAACTATATAACATTACACGTGTGCCCAAATTGAAATGAATATGCATGTTTGATACACCAATTTGCGTTATGATATTATTGATGTCGTGATCTCCAGTTTAAATATTTGAATCCCCTTTAATCCAGATATTCGTCTCATATAGCTATCACTCATGCTTATATAGGACTATCTCTCTGGACCTATACGCGTTCATCGTCTCTCAGGTATCTCTCGTGCTACCTGTATGTCGACAATGATCTTTTATCTTTGTAACACACTGACGGTACTCTCTCCCTCGACCTTCATCACTCTATCTCTCTCTAACTATATCTCGCTCGCTACTATGTGTCTCTAACTATGATTCTCCATGTGGAATCTCTTTCTCTCACACAAACACAAAACTTTGTCTCCCGGGGTCTCATTTCTCTCTACTATTCCCATGTGTGCCACTCGCACACCCCTCATACATACATGTCTTTCGCTCCTTAGATATGAGAACCTATGACTCTTCCTCATCAATATCTCTTTCTCACACACAAACACAAACTCTGTCTCCCAGGGTCTCATATTTCTCCATTGTTCTCTTGTATGTCGCTCACACACACCCTCTCTCCCTAGAGATATCTTGTGTTCCCTCGTATGTCTCTCTAGCTATCACTCTCGTTGTGAAATATCTTTCTCTCTCGCAGACACAAAACTCCATCTCTCTAATATCTGTTTGTATGTGACTCACACGCACCCTTTCTCTATCTCTCTCACACCCACACACATAACCCAACCTTCTGATCCACTCGACTCCTATCTCTAACGCACACTAGCTAGCATCTTTATCTTTCTATTTATCTGTTTCTCCATCAACCTTCTTTCTCGCCCTCACTCTTGATTCCTATCACGCACACTACATATGTTTCTCTCTACATGTAGTCAAGTGCCCTCTCACACACATATATAACTTCACCCTTTGAACCACCCGACGGTCATCTCCAACACCCAAACTAGCGGATGTCCCTCTAGCTAGCATCTCCATCTCTGTATCTATCTGTAGTTTCTTCGTCAACATTTCTTTCTCGCACGGAGTCTTGCTTCCTATCACCCACACTCTATATGTCTCTCCATACATATGCATTTATAGGTTGGTCTCTTTTGCACAATCATTGCGCCTCACTCCCTCTGCTCGCCATAGATGCATGCTCCAGCCCACGCCACTATCTCTTAAAGACAAAAACACATGCTCAATTGTCGGGACTTCTTCCATGCATTCTCACATGCATGCATATTGTCATACCGATCCGTCTCTCCCATGTCGTTGATCTTATGACTTATGTCTTTTTTCTTTTATCTCGATCATGCGCGCGCACACACACACATCCCACGTATACATGTATACCTCTCACACATGCACGTTCAAGGTCTCTATGTCTCCATACATAGTTAATTACCCTCAATCCTAACGCCACATCGAATTGTTCTCCTCTTTTGTGCACATAACTTCCGCCTAGATGGGTAAAACACACACTCACACCTAACAATCTCCTTCTAGCTACCCCCCCCGCCTCTCACTCTTCCCCTATATCCCCGAAACCAATAAGACCATCCCTTAGTTTAATTCCTGCCTACATGCACCATCGATATATAGTAGTCTTCCTCGGTGTCTCTCGAACAAACACGTTCTCTCGAAGTTGACTTCCCTCATGCATATAGGTCCTAATGCGTGTTTCGAGGCTAACTTTGACCAAACGTTAGAGCAATAATATATTACATGCAACTTAAACAAAGCATACCTTCAATTTTGTATGCCAAAGGAGCTTCCAATAATATAATTTGCATAGTATACATCTCATGTGCTATTAATCTTGTCAATAGTCAAAGGCTGTCTTGAAAAACACATTAGGCCCTATATAGATGGAAGGAAGGAGTAGGTCCCATGCAAAAAATGAGAATAAAATTCAAACATCTGGGCATCGTGGCTCGGTCGATAACATTGAGAAACTTGGTTTTAAAATCATGAAACTTGGCATGGTGTCATGTCATGGTAGTACCATGCCGTGGTAAAAAAATTGGCCGAATAGGAACAAATTTTGGTATAAGCTTCTTGCAAATCGGAGCTTCTCTCAAGAAGACTCGTGGTCCTAGGAGGGAACGTGTCACCTTTGTGTGCATAATTCAAATGTGAAATACAAGCACATGTTTCAGTGCACCAAAGTTGGTTGAAAAATCACATGTGTGTCCTCGGGTAAATTTCTAGGTTCCATGCAAGAAATGGGAATGAAATTCAAAATTCTGGGCGTCATGGCTGGGTTGGAAACATTAAGAAACTTAGTTTTTTAATTCCTGAAAATCCAAAACACGCATGAAAATAATGAAACTTGGCTTGGTGCCATGACATGGCACCAACATGCTGTGGTAAATTTGCAGTCCGATTTGCGAAGGCGCGCACATTAACAATCAACAAAGTCATTTTGGAAGAAGTGTTGTCACGTTACAATCGGAAACACAAGTATTATTGAAACCGTGGGTGTTCTACTTACTAGTACCATTTACGTGCTGCCACGTGTCCCCTTTTTTATTAGCTAGGAGGCGACATGCAGGGTAGCTATCTGAGTACGAGAGGCATGCGATCAGACCCCTGCGCATGCTTATCGGGAGGAGAGCCCTTTGACCTCTATCTGCCGTCCACCTCTCTCCCAAGGTATCCATTAATGGCGCCCGAGCCTCTGTTTAATGGCGTGGCTATGTCTCACTCGACTGAGATTTAAGAGAGAAAAAAGAAAATCTGAAAGCACGGATCTTGATGTAAGATCCGACGGACCTATATAGCATCTACTGCGACTTGTAGCAAGACTGATGAATATATAAGGACGATTAAATTTTTTTTTATCAAAGAAGGGCTTGCCCCTTCCGATTTTCATTACTGAAAACCACCACAATTCACAAGAAGTTCAGCACAACTCCAGCCTAACACGAAGGACTAAAAGCTACCAGATTGAAATCGCAACATCACAAGAGGCCAACAAAGGCCAAACATCTGCGCTAGAACCCAACATTTCACAACCGACGACACAATCCACATCCTAAAACGATTATTACATCAAAATAAACTAGGAAACTAGTCTCCGCGGCGAGCGACAATGAGCTCTTTCGTATCCTCAAGACGCTGCTTGAGAACATCCACGGATTCCTCCACCAGCCTTTGGCGCTTGTTATGGAGCATGTCATTCTCGTCCATAAGTTTCTTCAACAAGGCACTAGTCTCCTCCTGCATGTCTGCACTTCAGATGATCTTCTCCCTCAGCAGGTTGCGCTCGGCTCGGAGCCTCTCATTGCCCTCCCTTAGTTGCCGGATGACACCGGTAGCCTGTTCAAACGAGGCTACCATGTCGTCCTGCAACCTCGCCGAGCGGGAGATCTGATCCGTCTGGCTATGGACGATCGCATGCATGCGCCTGTAACAGTCGTCCCGTGCCCGCAGAAATTTTCCCAGAACGCCGCGGTGCGGCGGGACATCTCTACTGCATTCGTGGCGCGGCGGGACATCTCTACTGCTTTGGCGGCACGGCCGGACCAGTCTGCTGCATCGACGGCGCGGTGGGACCTCCGTGCTGCTTCAGCGGCATGGCGGGACCTCTGTGCTGCTACTTCCGTGCGGCGGGACATGTCGGCTGCTCTTGCAGCGAGGCGGGACATCTCTCGTGCTTCCGCTTCCATGCTCGCCTCTCCCTGGTGGCAATCTCTCGACCCATAACTCACGCTGGCCATGGCAGACGCAAGGGAAGGATGCTGAATGACTTGTTTGTTTTTGTGGATGAGGAGTTGAGGAGGAACGTGCAGTCATCTTGGCATACTAGTATTTATAACCGAGTACTAATACGCTCCTAAGTGGGAAACCGTTTAGGTTGTGATCGGTGTGAACAGGTTTGCAATTCAATATAGCGTGGAGTAATTTGGAATGTGACGAGACGCAAGCTCAAAATTTATTAACGGTTCTAGTTTCGAAGTGCGGCACTATTCCTAGATGGAGTACTTCTTTTTCTACTCCCTCCTTTTTGGTTTTATAGGGCTTATCTCAAAATTTTAGTTTTTCCATTTTATAAGGCTCAATTTGGTTGTCCCCAACACATGTTCAGATTCCAAGGTGAATTAAATCATTGCATGCAAGTATTAAGAGAAAATTGACCAATGCATGTACTTTATGCATGCATGCATTGCAATTAATGCATTAAACCTATCTCTCGAGACTTCTCGCACGCACCATCGTGCCACCCACAAAAACTTGTACTCTGAGTTTAGTAGTACGTTATACAGGAAGAGAAAAGGTGCACGCATGCACTCGTCCTCTCACGCACGCGTCTATTTTTTCTCGAAAAGGAGGATGATGACCCCCGGCCTCTGCATCTGGGAGTCACCCACGCAAATTATTGAAATATATCGAGTGTAGTGCTTTGATGTGTCCTGTCAACTCGTACATCAACGAGAAGTTTGATTATCCTCTCCCTCGCGGACTTAACTGCACATGCCTTTGGCTGTATGACAGGTTGGCCACACATCTGTAGGGCCCACCTGTCATACACGCAAAGGCAGGAGCGTCCCTCCCTCGCCCATGAGCGTGGTGGCCGGCAAGACTAGAAGAAGCTTTCGCTACACGCTCTCCCTCCCGCACGCGGTGGACATGCAACAGTCCAATCGGTGTCAAATGGCCAGAAGCGTACTATAGTACTCCTCCAGTGCAGTAGTATTCCATCATTGTTCGACTTCCCGAAGAGGCGAAGAGCCAAGCGCAGCTTGGACACTGGTGTGGCAGTTTCATGTGTATAGTAGTCTAGGATAGCGTGTACCGTGCCTGTAAGCTTAAAATCGTTGGGGTCGGCTCCATGCTATGTGGCCGCCTCGAAGTTTAAAAAAAATAAAATAGTCTTCTGGCCCTACCCGAAAACTGCCATGCGTACTGCCCGGGAAAAGCCCCGCCCTCAACTTTTAACTACGCGAAAACAGTTTGAGCTTGTTCGTTCTATATAAATACAGTACTTACTGTATGTTTATTCACCCGTGGGGTTGTTCAATGAATGGAGGGGCGGGGAGCACAAGTGAACAATACTGTAGTACTACTAGTAGTAAGTAGGAGTCGTACAGTAGTCACCTTAAATAGAGAGTTTCTTTTCTTTAATGCCACGTACATAAATTGAAACACTTGTTGTGGAGAGAAAAAAGATAATCACTCCACTATATATGGACGTAGGGGCCTGAGTGCTTGCTTTACTAGGGTTGCTCTCTTCATTCTCTCATCCTCTCCAGATATAAACAAGACAGCAGTAGCGACATTTTCTCTCTGCTCACCGCTGGTCACAGATCCGGTCGGATCCCTTCGGCCGGTGTGTGTAGAGGACTAAAAGGTGCATCTTTCAAGCGGTCATCGCCACCGAGGGAGGAAACCCACAGCTGTCGTAGGGGCCCGATCCTCTGCCCGTGCCGTTCTCTCCGACACATGGCCGGCTCGGGAGGTCCTTCGACCCTTCTTCCTCCCTATCGTATTGTTCGCAGATCCGACCTGCCGCCGCCGACATCCTGGCGACCCTCAGGTATAAGTTCTTCGAAAGCGGCCTTGCTCTACTTCCCCAGATCCCCACGTGTCTGCATGTGCATCTTTTTCTACTCCCATCAGCTCTTCCAAAGCCACCTAAATTTTTAGTGTTATTAGAGGTAAAGCTACTTCATGCATTCGAATCTAGGGCTTTGTTCAAACAACGAAGAAAGGGGGGAAAGTTGTAGCATGAATCTAGGACTTGATTCAAAGAGGAAATAATATGGTGAAAGTAGTAGAGACCGGATACCCAACCGGTCTCTTGGTTGAAAAGGGAAATAACGGGAAAACGCAGTACAAACTGGATAAGTAACAGATCTATTATTGGTTGAAAAAAGGATAGAAAGTGGCGGCTGGTGGACAAGTCAACAGAGTATGTCCAGGATTAGATTTGCTGCCATCACATAGTAAAAGGTCTCCAGGATTAGATTTGCTGCCCTCACATAGTAAAAGGTCTCAGGATTAGATTTGCTGCCCTCACATAGTAAAAGGTCTCCAGGATTAGATTTGCCGCCCTTACATATTAAAAGGTCTCCAGGATTAGATTTGCTGCCCTCACATAGTACAATGGCACTCCTGCTATTTTCCCTAGTATGATAAGTAAGTTGCTCCTTTACGCTGCTGAGTGTCCTGGTTTCCTGTCCCCACGGTCCCATGCCCTTAAACCAACTCTTTAGCTCCTGTTGATTTACCGTGTCTGGTAAACAAGCAATGCCACCATTAAAGTAATCCCATATTTGAGGAATCTCATTGTTGATCGTAATGCTTCTGGTAACATGAAGCATCACTGACGTTTTAAAATTTCTATTGTCCTTGCGTGATTGCCATGAACATAATTAAGATGCTTCTTTTCATTTTGTATATGTTTCGTATATTCTTATTGACCAGCAACTGTTTACTTTCTATCTTTTTGTGCAGATAGGGATATCCATTTCACCTTGTTGCTATTGTGACCTTTTGGTGAACTGCAGAAAACACTTTTTTTGGAATGAGTGTCTTGTGCAGTTCAGCTAAAATGTCACGTGGGTAACATCTCTCAATTTTGGTGGAACTGCACAAAATGGTGATTGGAGTTTCCAAAATCTCTGTCAAGTTCTGCTGGTAATCTTGTGAAACATTTTATTAGCCTTTGCAAGATGGAGCTATCACTGTCACCATAATGGCACTTAATTTTAGTGGAACTGCACAAAAGGATAAGAAAATTATAGTTGCACCTTACATGAGCCGGACAGCCAACCTTAATGTTCCTCAATTTTAGTGCAACTACTAAAGAAGAACCTGCCAGCTCACAAGAGCAAGTACTTCTTGCTAGCTGAATGATGCAATCTTTGCTTCATTTCAGGTGAACTGCAGAAAAAGGCGCATGAATTGAATCATGGAACTCCAGGCAGACCTCATCCAAGTAGAGCTGGAGGTTGAGTTCAAGGAGGCCGCTATTAAAGCGAAATCATGCTCTCCTATCTCCTTGTTTGTGTTGTGCAAACATGTTGTGCAAACAGGAATACTCAACTACAGATGTTGTGACGGTCAAGAGCATTCGCCAAGTTCTTCGATTGTATGACATGGCTAGCCAAGATGGATTTAATCCCGATACTCACTTTATCAAAAGGCTCTAATGGGTTGGTTCTGAATCTTGCAAGCTCAGAATCAGTGAGATGTGTAGGCATCTTTGTTGTACTTATTATTTGGATCTTATTTGTTGGTTTTGAATCTTGCAAGCTGGGAATCAATGAGATGTGTAGGCATCTTTGTTGTACTTATTATTTGGATCTTATTTGTTGGTTATGAATCTTGCAAGCTGGGAAACACGGCATGATGACGCAGAGGACAACAACCATAACAAACAGTTCAAACTCGGTAGTATTATCTTTTGTGAAAGTGCGACAAATGTGATGATCGTGTGCGTCCTGAGAATAATAATTCTAATTGTTGTGCATGTTGATCCTGTGGCACTGATAGAACGAGCGAATGCATTGCTTGTTTTCAGTACAAATTTCTATTAAAGCTAATTAAATTTAAGTAAAGTGACCACTAACTCCTGTTATTACAGTACCAATACAGACCCGCTCGTGAACCGACATGTGGCCGAGGGTGCATCTTCTGCCGGACGTGCAGCCGATGAGGGAGGGGTAGTAACTGCTGTCGCATGTACACACTCAGCTTACTGTTGAATCCAGTTCCCCAAGAGCTGAAAAACGAACTGTTGCCGCCACCTACACACTCGTTCACTCGAAGAGACTCCAATGGCGATCCGAGGGGTGAGCCTGCTGGATATGGACTTCAGCAAGGAGTTCCCCTTTGAGTTCGCCGTTCAGTCCTAGGGCTGCACCAAGTTGAATGTGATGTACACCAACGATACGGACTCAGTGAAGCTCTGCCTCGCCTCAGTCCTATGGCTGCACCAGGTTCTAGAGCATTCGCCCGTTTCATCGGCAGCGCCTACTGCACCTTCGTTACAGTGGAGAGAAGGAAGAACGCGACGATTCAGCCATCTGGTGCAACAAGCTTGTCGACATCCAGAAGCAATACAAGATCATCAGCAACGGGCAGGAGAAGGACTCTGTGGTTGACCTCGCTGAGACCATCATCGACCCCTGATACGCCAACATGAAAGAAGACGACCTGAACACCTGGGAGGTACCTCTGAATCTAGCCTACATAACCTACGTGGCCAAGGGCGCATACGCATGCTACGACATGTACATGCAGATCTTGGACATGAGGGTGTGTCTGCTTCCCATAACCGACGAGTACACGGACAGCCGCAGCGTCATGATCAAGCGTGCCAGGAAGGTCTAGATGTTGTACTTTATCTGTTTATAAGCACCTTTATCATGTGAGTGTTTCATGCATTATCCTATGAGTCATAATTATCAGTTTTGTCCGAAATATTTCTTTTAAGAACCCATTAACCTGATTGCTTTTTTTAGTGGCAATTTGCTTATGTATGTAAACTAGTTCACTTGTCCGTAAAAAAACTAGTTCACTCGGCTGCCGTGCTTTGAATCTCCTTCCTCCCAACATATTCCCCTCCTTAGGTGGACCCAGCAGGTCTCTGAATTTTCTCCCACTTTCTTTTTCGATGTAAACTGAGTTATCTCCCAGTACTTTCCCCTAGAACCAACTCAACTGTCCCACGTCTAGCCTAACAAATAATAATACCCCACGTACTATTAACTCATGAAATTAAAATGATATTTTATTTCATAAGTTGAAAGTTCTTACAAAATAATAATAATAATTGTTTATATATAACTTGGCAAGTTAACTCCTAGTGATTGCGTACATAAGCTTGCAAAGATTTTACTAACGTGCAATCATGTGTTTATGTTTTTATAACATTTCTCCGTCTAGCCCAACATGATATTTTCACCCAGCCCAGCAAGTCCACGACTTTCGAGAAAAATGCAAATAGGATTTAAATGGGCTGCATAGATGCTACATCATTGTTTCACCCAGCCCACCAGATGGACTAAAAAAACAAATGGACTGACAGCTGGGTCCACGGCCACAGCCCAGTTTTTTTGTGATTTGCCAAGTAAGTCGCTTTGTCAGGCCTGTTGGGCTGCAAATCTTTCAAGACGAGGAGAGCTTTCATTCGGCTGGCCGAGAAAATGGCCCATCAGTAAGGAGAAATGGGTTGTACATTTTTAAAACACATCAAATATGCAATTAGTTTCAAATATCTTTTTTTCATTTCGAGATTTTAAATTACATTAATTTTTATGCGTGGAGAATTTGTTGGATTTTATATTGATATACATTTATTTTTTAAAATTAGTTTGAATGTGAGTCCAAATTTCGGGATTAAATACAGTTCGGACCGCACCGAAATATGCAAAATTTGGTACAATTTTTTAACCGTGGCCACAATATGGGCTGTAATGCTAACAAAAACAATATGGGCTCCAAAAAAACCTTAAGAATTAGCAAATGGGATGTATGCTGTTTTCCACAGATTTGAGGCTTTCCTAAAAAAAGGTTGACGCACAACCAGTGACTGTTGGATGGCCATCCAACGGCCTTCGTGCTTCTTCAATCTCTGCTCTTCCTGCTCCAGCCGCTCAAACAGGCGCTGGCGGGACTGCCTGCTCCCTCCTTCCCGTGGCCGGCTCTTCTGCCGCGCAGGCCTCACCGCCCCACCGTACTCCCATCACTGGCCTAGCCAACCCTCTACTCACCCACACCTGCTGTTATTCTTTGGCGACGGCAGACGAACCAGTAAACCCTCGTACAGTCGTACTGCCCTCCGCGTGCGAAACAACTGTCGAGTCTTCCCTGCCTCCGTGTCGTTCCCTTCCTAGGCCTCACCGTCGTCCACCGCCCTGGTGCTCTCAGCGCGACATGGTCAACGTGGTCAATGACCAACATGCATCTGAAGTGGACTGTACATGGAGAGGCCGACAGCTGGGTCCACGGCCACACGCAAGGAAATGCCTCCTTATTACACGCAAAATAATGATTCCTCCACCTGACATCAGGGACCCACCGAAAGGGCCTCTGTATTTCGTGAAAAAAACATTACCGCCGCTGATAGCTCGGACCCACCAGCTATATCTTCGCACGCAAGGAAGTGCCTCCTTATTACGCTAAAAAAATGAATACCCCCTGCTAGCTGGGACCCACCTTGGTGGGAGGCTGACTTGTGGGCCTACTAAGTTGACGGGGACGGAGGGCTTTGTCAACTTAGTCAATATGCACGATTCTAGCTCCAGTGATTGTACGATGTCCATCCGCCCAAACCAGCGCCAGTCGTGCCTCGTGCTCCTGACTCCCGTGGCCGGCTGCGATGCGGCGGAGGCCTCACCTCCCCCTACTACTCCCACCGCTGGCCAGGCCATCTACTCACCCACACCCCCTGTTATTCTGCAGCGACGGCAGCCTCACACCGCAGCGAACCAGTGAACCCTCGTACTCCTCTACGCGTGGGCATCCACTGCCGCGTCTTCCTCGGCTCCGCGTCGTCCCCTTCCTAGGCCTCGCCGTCGTCCACCGCCCTGGTGCTCTCGGCGCGGCGTGGTCAACGTGGTCAAGGAACGGCTTCCATCGGACGTGGACTGTACGTGTAGAGGCTGACAGCTGGGTCCACGGCCGCAGCAAGGAAGTGCCTCCTTATTACGTGCAAAATAATTATTCCTCCACCTGACCGCGGGATCCACCGGACGGGCCACCGTATTTTGCGGAAAAAACGTTTTCCCCTGACTGCTGGGACCCACCAGCTACATCTTCGCACGCAAGGAAGTGCGTCCGGGCAAAAAAAAACGATTCGCCCCTTGACTGCTGGGACCCACCAGCTACATCTTCGCAGGAAAGGAAGTGCCTGACAATCGGGACCCACCTGGTCGAAGCGTACATAGCGTTGTCATTCTGGTCGCGAACGTGTGCGTACATACTGGTCGATGTAGAGGCGCGTACATGTCGTAGTAGAGGCGCGCACGTAGCATTTACACGTACGTACAGCGGCCAGGGTGCAAGAAAGAAAATACGGCCACGTATGTGTACATACGGGTCTCGAACGCCTACTCACGCATACGTACGTCCAGGGCTCGTGTACATGGCTGGGTCGGAACGGAGATACAACATCGTTGTTGTGTTCATGGGGAGGCAATGGAATGCGTCGTGTTCATGGGGAGGCAACGGAATGTGTCGTGTTCATCGGGAGGGCTTGGACGGAATAGGTGATGGAAACGAGGCCTGGCGTACCATAGAACGGAGGAAACGGCCTTGTGTTCGACCGTCCATGTTTGAAACGGGATCCTGTTCATCGGGAGGGGTCTGGCGTACCGCAAAACGGAGGAAACGGACCTCCTATGGTCGAAACGGGGGTCCTGTTAATCGGGAGGGGTGTGGCGTACCGCAAAACGGAGGAAACGGACTTGTGTTGGAGCGCTACGGTCAAAACGGGGGTCATGTTCATCGGGAGGGGTGTGGCATATCGTAAAACGGGACTCCACGGGATACTGTTCATCTCCACCGTCGACCTCCTCCAGCCTCCACGGGCTCCTGTTCATCCAGCCTCCACCGCGCGCTACTCCGCCGGCTACTGTTCAACCACCCCTCCACCGTCTACTGTTCATCCAGCCCTCCACACCACGGGGTCATGTTCATCCACCCCTCCACGGGCACCCCTCCACCGTCTACTGTTCATCCAGCCCTCTAGCACACCACGGGGTCCTGTTCATCCAGAGGCAACGCCACTGCTCACTATTCATCCAAACCCCCCACCCCCCCGCAACGCTCATTGTTCATCCCATCAATCGGCTTCAGTTAGCAGCAGTAGCGAAGAAATCACTCGATCGGGTTCAGTTATCAGCCATCAATCGATCGCTCGGTTTCAGTAACGCGTAGCCTACAGTGCAATCGCTCGGGTTCAGTTAGAGCCTAACGCCTCACTCGGGTTCAGTTAGAGCTAACGCCTCGCACACATGCGCGTATGTGTATGAGAGAAACGCGCATCGCTCGGCCCCCGACTTCCCACCATAACCGGGAACTCCCCGAAATTTTCCTCCCCCTCGCTTCTACCACGGTTTTTTCTGTCATGGACGGCCCAAAGAATGTCATGCAGCTGCGTCTCCGGCCCGCCCAGGACGAAAAGCCCATTTTCTGTCATGATTTTTTGTCATAGAAGTAGGAGCCCACCACATCTATGATGATACCGGGTTTTGTCACAATTATCCTCATAGAAGTGTCATATGTATGACAGAAATTTTTTTCGTTCGACCCAAAATGTCATGGATGTGTCTTTTTTTTGTAGTGTCTAAGGTCTCAACCATACTCTTTGAACGACAAAGTCCTTAATAAAGATACGAGGCTCTTATACCAACCGAAAGGATCGATATGGTTGACTAGAGGGGTTGAATAGGCAACTAACAATTTTTAGCTTTTCGTTACCAAATTAAACTTAGCATCAAAATAGAGTTTCTAGATATGTGATGACCCGCAAGTATAGGGGATGAATAGTAGCTCTTTTCGATAAGTAAGAGTGTCGAACCCAACGAGGAGCAGAAGGAAATGACAAGTGGTTTTCAGCAAAGTAATGTCTGCAAGTGCTGAAATTGTAAGTAACAGAGTAGTTTGATATAAAGATAATTGGTAATGAGCAAGTAAAAATAGTAGTAAAAAAAGTACAGCAAGGTAGCCCAATCCTTTTCAGGCTACACGGGAATTTCATCTAGTCAAAACGGTCTCTTATGATAAGCAAAGTGTTCTTGAGTGTACACGGGAATTTCATCTAGTCACTTTCATCTTGGCTTAATTCGTGTTCGGTACTTTGCTAATTTGATATGTGAGTGGACCGGTGCTTAGGTGTTGTTCCTACTTGAACAAACCTCCTACTTATGATTAACCCTCCCGCAAGTATCCGCAGCTATGAGAAAAGTAGTAAGAATAAATTCTAACCATAACATTAAACTTTTGGATCCAATCGGTCCCTTACGGAATAACACATAAACTAGGGTTTAAGCTTGTGTCACTCTCGCAACCCATCATCTAATTGCTACTCCACAATGCATTCTCTTAGGTCCAAATATGGTGAAGTGTCATGTAGTCGATGTTCACATGACACCAGTAAGGGAATTACAACATACATACTATCAAAATATCGAACACATATCAAGTTCACATGATTACTTGTAACATGATTTCTCCTGTGACCTCAAGAAAAAAGTAACTACGCACAAATGATAATCATGCTCAAGATCAAAGGGGTATTAAATAGCATATTGGATCTGAAAATATAATCTTCCACCAAATAAACCATATAGTAATCAACACTACTAGTCACCCACAAGCACCAATCTATAGTTCCGGTAACAAGATTGAACACAAGAGATGAACTAGGGTTTGAGAGGAGATGGTGTTGTTGAACATGTTGATGGATATTGCCCTCCCCAATATGGGAGAGTTGTTGGTGATGATGATGACGATGATTTCCCCCTCCAGGAGGGAAGTTCCCATGGCAGAATCGCTCCATCAGAGGGCAAAAGTGCTCCTGCCCAAGTTCCGCCTCGAGGCGGCGGCGCTCCATCCCGAAAGACCTCTCCTTATTATTTTTCTAGGTCAAAATGACTTATATACCAGAAGATGGGCACCGGAGGTGCTCCTGGGTGAGCACAACCCACCAGGGCGCGCCTGGGCTCCCTGGCACACCCAGGTGGGTTGTGCCCACCTAGTGAGCCCCCTCTGGTACTTATTGGCTCCAATATTCCTCATATATTTGATGGCAGCTGGAAGTACGTCGGTATTTCCCCGGAGAGGGAGGGGTGATGTAGCACAGCGACGGTAGAGTATTTCCCTCAGTTATGAAACCAAGGTATCAAACTAGTAGGAGAACCAAGCAACACAACATAAACAGCCCCTGCACACAAGTAACAACACCTCGCTACCCGACGAGTTAAAGGGGTTGTCAATCCCTTTCGGGTAACGGCGCCAGAAATGCCGTGTGACGGGAGAAAGTTGTAAATATAGATAGATCGAATGCCAAATAAAATAAATTGTAGCAAGGTATTTTTGGATTTTTGGTTTAATATATCTGAAAAAAGCAAGGAAAAAGTAGGCCGCAAAGGCAAATATATGAGAAATAAGACCCGTGAGCCGTAGGTTTCACTAGTGGCTTCTCTCGAGGAAAATAACAAACAGTGGGTAAACAAATTACTGTTGGGCAATTGATAGAACATCAAATAATTATGACGATATCCAGGAAATGATCATTACATAGGGATCATGTCCAAGATTAGTAGACCGACTCCTGCTTGCATCTACTACTATTACTCCACACATCAACCGCTATCCAGCATGCATCTAGTGTATTAAGTTCATGGAAAAACGGAGTAATGCAATAAGAACGATGACATGATGTAGACAAGATCCGTTTATCTATATGGCGGTAGATATAGATCTCTTCTTTTTATCCTTAGTAGCAATGATACATATGTGTCAGTTCCCTTTCTGTCACTGGGATCTAGCACTGTAAGATCGAACCCACTACCGAGAACCTCTTCCCATTGCAAGATAAATAGATCGAGTTAGCCAGACAAAACCCAAATATCGGAGAAGAAATATGAGGCTATAAGAGATCATGCATAAAAGTGATCGAAGAAACTCAAATCCTTTCATGGATATAAAAACATAGATCTGGTCATAAACTCGAAGTTCATCGATCCCAACAAACACATCTCAAAAGAGTTACATCATATGGATCTCCAAGAGACCATTGTATTGAGGATCAAGAGCGAGAGATGAAGCCATCTAGCTACTAACTACGGATCCGAAGGTCTACAAAGAACTACTCATGCATCATTGGAGAGGCAACAATGGAAGTGGTGAACTGAGGGAGTCCTGGATTAGGGGGTCTCCGGACAGCCGGACCATATCCTTTGGCCGGACTTTTGGACTATGAAGATACGAGATTGAAGACTTCGTCCCGTGTCCGGATGGGACTCTACCTGGCATGGAAGGCAAGCTAGGCAATACGGATATGTATATCTCCTCCTTTGTAACCGACCTTGTGTAACCCTAGCCCCCTCCGGTGTCTATATAAACTGGAGGGTTTTAGTTCATAGGACAACATACAATCATACCATAGGCTAGCTTCTAGGGTTTAGCCTCTTTGATCTCGTGGTAGATCAACTTTCGTAATACTCATATCATCAAGAACAATCAAGCAGGACATAGGGTATTACCTCCATCAAGAGGGCCCGAACCTGGGTAAACATCGTGTCCCCTGCCTCCAGTTACCATCCACCTTAGACGCACAGTTCGGGACCCCCTAACCGAGATCCGCCCGTTTTGACACCGACATTGGTGCTTTCATTGATAGTTCCACTGTGTCGTCACCATAAGGCTTGATGGCTCCTTCGATCATCACTAGCGATGCGGTAATGGGTGAGGCTTTTCTCCCTGGACAAATCTTCGTATTCGGCGGCTTCACACCGCGGGCCAATTCGCTTGGCCATCTAGAGCAGATCGAAAGCTACGCCCCTCATCAGGTCAGATTTGGAAACTTGAACTACACGGCCGACATCCGCGGAGACTTGATCTTCGACGGATTCGAGCCCATGCCGGACGCGCCGCACAGTCACGGCGAGCAAGACGTAACTCTGCCGTCGGACAGTGTTCGGGAGATTGCATCCGCAGCTACTCCGGCCGTTAACCTGGAGCAAATTGCGCCATCCGAGAGTGGAGGGACAGACCCCGCCATGGAGGCTGCACTTTCAGTGGCGATAGAGCCAGATATTGACTTCACCCCTTACGAGAGCCATGTCGCCGAACCACTGGATTCATCTCCAGCCACGGACTCTGAGCCGCTCACATCCGTGCCCGTCGAATCTGACTGGGCGCCGATCATGGAGTTCACCTCCGTGGATATCTTTCAGCACTCACATTTCAGAGATGTGCTAAATTCATTAAGGTCTCTCTCCCTGTCAGGAGAACCTTGGCCAAACTATGTCCGTCTAGAATGGGATGCGGACGACGAAGAAATTCGCTGCCCACCCACCACCCACTTAGTAGCCACTGTCGACGACTTAACCGACATGCTCGACTTTACTCCGAAGACATTGACGGTATGGACGACGATGTCGGAGACAAACAGGAACCACCGCCCACAGGGCGCCGGACCACCACTTCATCACATGACATATACATGGTGGATACACCCAGAGAGGGCAATGGCAAAGAGACAGCGGGGGATGCACCCTCCAAGCAACCCAAGCGCCGATGTTAGCGGCGCCGCTCTAAGTCCCGCCATAGCAAAACTAGCGATAACAGTGCAAGATGGAATAATAGTCCACTCGACTCTGGAAGAAACAACAACTGCACTACCCCAGTGGCAGAAAACGATCAAGATGCAAATTGCAAACATAATACAGATCCGACGTCCGAACACGATGACGCCAAGGATAAGCCTCATCAAACCCCGTCTGGGGAAGAAAGTAGTCTGGACGAAAATGCACACATCATCCCGGAAACACACTTGGAGCAAGAGAACCTCTACAGAAGGCTTATTGCTATAGTGAGGAGCCTGAAGAAACAGAAGCAAGGGCTCAAGGTAGCACAAGATACGCTCAACAACAAGTGGAACAAAGTAACAAAGTATGGTGGAAGTTACCATAAAAATAGCTATCCAAAGCGCAAGCTATTACCGGAATTCGACGACGAGGCCTTAGAGCCTATACAGCCGAAGAATGATACGGCCAACCGACCGGATACACCACCTTGTGAACGCGATAGAGCGGCTAACAAAGTCACGCATAAGTCAACACACGATCTACGTGAGAACTTGCGTCAGAAATCCGGCGTGACCAGATCCATCTATGGATCTAGAAAGCGCGCTACGGTACAAAACCAACACCGAATACTGCAACCGTCCGAACTCCATGGCACATCCCAATACAGGGGTGCCGCACAACCCCTATGTTTCACCGATGAGGTGTTGGATCATGAATTCCCAGAGGGATTCAAACCGGTGAACATAGAGGCGTATGATGGGACCACAGACCCTAGAGTCTGGATAGAGGACTTCATCCTCCATATTCATATGGCTCGTGGAGACGATCTCCATGCCATTAAATACTTGCCCCTCAAGCTTAAAGGGCCAGCTATGCACTGGCTGAAAAGCCTCCCCGAAAACTCAATTGGAAGTTGGGAGGAGCTCGAGGACGCTTTTCGGGCTAATTTTCAAGGGACTTATGTCCGACCTCTGGATGCAGACGATTTAAGTCATATAGTCCAACAGTCCGGAGAGTCCGCCCGAAAGCTTTGGAACAGGTTCCTCACCAAGAAGAACCAAATCGTCGACTGTCCGGACGCCAAAGCCTTAGCAGCTTTTAAACACAGTGTCCGAGATGAATGGCTCGCCAGACACCTCGACCAAGAAAAACCGAGAACGATGGCAGCCCTAACAAGCCTCATGACCCGCTTTTGTGCGGGCGAGGATAGCTAGTTGGCCCGTAGTAGCACCAGTGACCCAAGCACATCCGAAGTTAGGGATGGCAATGGTAAACCACGACGCAACACAAATAAGCGTAAAAATAAAGAAGGTAGCCCAGATAACACGACGGTAAATGCCAGATTCAGGGGCTCCCGACCAGGTCAGCGAAAAAAGCCTTTCAAAGGCAGCAGAGAAGGACAATCTGGCCTAAACAAAATTCTTGAGAAACTCTGTCAGATTCACGGCACCCCAGACAAACCTGAAATCTTACCCACAGAGAATGTTCGGTCTTCAAGCAGGCTGGTAAGCTAAACGCCGAACACATAGGGGAAGAGACACCAAGAGAAGATGAGGATGAACCTCGCCAGCAAAGCACCAGAGGACAGAAAAAGTTCCCACCAGAGGTTAAAACAGTAAACGTGATCCATGCGACACAGAGGAGAAGCAAGCATGCACTCCGATGCACACGCACCATAGAGCCCATCACCCCTCGGTTCAACCCCTGGTTGGCCTGCCCGATCACTTTTGATCGTAGGGATCACGATACAAATATCCGGCGCGAAGGACTGACGGCCTTGGTGTTAGACCCAATCATAAATGGGCACCATTTCACACGAGTCCTCATGGACGGCGGCAGTGATCTAAATCTGATATATCAGGACATAGTCCGCAAAATGGGGATAAACCCGACACAAATAAGCCACAATAATACTACCTTTAAGGGAGTAATACTAGGCCAAGAGGCCCGCTGTACGGGCTCTCTACTGCTAGAGGTGGTATTCGGTTCTCCCGATAACTTCCGAAGCAAAAGGTTAACTTTTCACATTGCCCCATTCCGAAGTGGCTATCAAGCACTACTCGGAAGAACGGCTTTCGCTCGTTTTAACGCAATACCACATTATGCTTTTCTCAAGCTTAAGATGCCCGGTCCACGTGGCATCATCACAGTTAGCGAAAATACTGAACGTTTTTTACGAACGGAAGAGGACGCGGCAGCTCTAACAGCCGTTAACTAGACGGCCTCACTAACCAGAAAAAATGGCAGGTCGTCAAGACCACGGACACGGTTAGATGAGTCCAGCGTTCCATCACATATACATGAGATGGGTTTGATGATCAAACCCTCATAAACGATACCAGGGGCTCCCCGCGTGTAATCAGGGCCAGCCCGACTCAACTTGGCTTCTCTTGAATTTTTATAGTTCATTGATAATAACCAATTCTTCTTTTTTTGGCACGGCAACTTTCACCTAAGTTCTTTCCTTTTACAGATGACAATCGTGCTACACCCGTCCAGGACACGGCACAACGGAGATACAGGCACAAACATGCTGCAGGGACCCACCCAAAGGTTTCTTTTTAGATTAAGACCCCGCGTAAACCTTTTTTACTGTCTCTTGCTGCTCACATCCTCCGGATACTCCACACAACCGAGAAGGATGCTGGCGTTATTGGCATGTGGCCACGCCAGGATTTTGCACGTACCTGGACACATGGGGTTTCTTATTAAGGGCATTGTTTAGCCCAGTATATGTTATAAAGACCGAACACCTTAGGGAGTGTTCGGCGTCGCGAGTTTGGCCCTATATGCATCAGCTCCGAATCATGTCTTTGGTCAAATGTTGGGTTTGCCCGGCTCCCATGTTTTGGTACCTTACGTTCCGTTATATCGGCTAAGGTAGCACTGGGAGAACTACTGCGATTGTGCCCTGGTTCATCTGGATGAGCACCTCAGTAGAGAAAGCCGAAAACTGACTGTCATGATATAGCGAGAGACTGGTCAACCACTCGATGACTCATCGGAATCTTCAGGATTCCTCCGCATTAACGAAGGGCCGTTTCCTAGTCATGTATGAACGCGCCCCATATTCAGACGAGCGCAGAAGTACCAGGGGCTATATAGTAGCCCCACTGTCAAACTCCTATGGCTAAGTGAAAGTGTTAAAGCAATATAGTCTGATTGCCTCGTTCGCTGCGCTATCACCTCCTTAACGGACCAAGACGTTGGATCAAGTGTGGATATGCATTTTTTGCAAACACCCCCGCATTATATGCATGGGGGCGGAAGCCGACGACTGCAAACTTTTAGGTCATATACATATATACATAAACGGCTGCACATGAGGCATCATAGTACTTTCGGGCAATAGTATAAATACAACCTTAATGATTCAATAAAACATTGTTCTTACAATGGGAATACATGTCACTAGAACATAATATTCTTCAAGCACTGAGCCTCTATCGAATGAGCGCCTTCAAGAACTTCTTCAAAGTAGTGCTCAGCAGCTACTCGGCCTACGGCCGAACCCTGTGTCGCAACAACGGTGGCCTCCATCTCCGCCCAGTATGTCTTGACATGGGCAAAGGCCATCCGTGCACCCTTTATGCACGCCGATCTCTTTACAGCATCGATGCGTGGCACAACACCAAGGAATTGTTGCACTAAACTAAAGTAGCTATTCAGCCTTGGCCCTCTCGGCCATAGGTGATCCACAACGGACCTCATGGCAAGTCCAGACAACCTATGGAGCTCGGCCCACTCGGCCATTTGCTCATTCAACAGCAGCGGACGAACTGGAGAATGAAACTGTGACCAGAACAGTTTTTCCACTTTGTGATCTTTCTGATCCTTGAAGTACTCTGCCGCATCAGCAGCGCTTGGAGCCAAACCCGCATAGGCGTCCGCAGAACTCCATAGCCGGTCCAGAGGTGCATACTTCAGATCCCCGAACTTAGTCCGCAGCAAGAAGGGTTTCCCGGACATGATATCTGTAGCTTGATTCAGCTCGTCCTTCGTCGCTCTAATTTTGGAGCGGGCTTCCTTGGCAACCACCAGGGCCTCCTCCAGGTCCGTCGCCTTCGCCCGGTTTTCATTTTCAAGAAGCTGGTAACGGTCATCGGCATCTTTTAACTCTACAGCCATCTTGGCTATTTTTTCCTTGCTCTCGCAATGCGCGGCCTGTTCGGCCCTTAACTCTTCGGCTGCCTTTAGAGCGGCCGCATTGCTGCTCCTTGCTCGCTCCTTGGCTCGGGCAAGCTCCGCCTGAAGGGTCTCCACGATGGCAGCTCCATCTGCAGTCACAACATATTAAAGATACTGGCATCATGCTACTCTTATTATGTGACAATCACCAGAGAAATCACTCACCATGTGCCTCATCAAGCCGCTTGTTAACAAGCACGATGTCGGCATCTGCCGCATCAAGTTGCCGCTTTAGCTCAGCAAACCCATCAGTCCGGCTAGCCACTGGAGCTTTAGCCACCTGCACATAAAGGCGGTCTGGTTATTACCTGGGACTATGATCCTATGTTTGCCGCCGTTTTCGATGACAACCAAAGTCTCAGGGGCTACTATCTGCATAGGGCACACCTAACGTATGCGGTACTATCAAAAACATACAGTTTTCACGTACCTCAAAGCCTTTCAGCAGACTCATCAAGGCTTCATGCAAACCGCTTTTAGCGGATGAAATCCTTTCAATTACCGTACCCATTAGCGTATGATGCGCTTCTGAGACGGCCGCTTGCCCCAGAAGATCCTTCAGCGCGTCCGACCGCACACTGTACGGACCCTTGCTGTCACTCTCCTTAGGAGCCGGATACTGGGGATCCCGGGTAGCCAAAGGGTTATCCTCCGGCCTTAGTGGATCCGGAGATACCCTTCGCGACGACACTTCAAGGTCAGCCGCTTCATGAGGCGGGGTATCGGGGGGAGGCGTTTCGCTCTCCATCATCTCCGGAAGAAGATCCCCCGAAGACGAACTCTATCGAGATGGCTACGATCAGGACTATAATTTATAAGCACTGGTTATTGTCTTCGGAAGTAAGGTAGGGTATTTCCACTATTATAGTACTTTTCGACTACTTACAGCTCGGTAGAGGGCTGATCCCCGCGTGGACATTGTGCGGCAAGAATACCCTCCGAGGCAGGACCCTTTGACAAAGATTTCTTCTCCCGTTTGGAAACCTTAGTTTCCGGATCTTCATAGGTAGTCCTGTTCCTTCCCTGGGGAGCGAGAATGTCAGATTCTTCCCTTTGGTTGTCCTCCCTCACGGAGGCGCTCATCCCCCCGATTGGAATGGGTAGCGAGTGAGGCCCACTTTCGCCGTCTCTCTTCCCCCATCATCTTCCTTTGAGGGCACTAGATAAGGCGTCGGCTCGATCATCTTGTCCAGTACCGGATTGTCCAAGTCCTTAGGAAGGAGGGCCGAACACCTGATCATCATCGTCTTCGCTATCCAGTCCTGGTCAAAGAGCGGCTCTTTAGAATGATTCCATGATAAATAAAAGGACGGCAGGTTCGGCATGTGATTACTTACTTGGGCAGCGGGGCGGTTCCAGCTCAGGCCCACGTCCTCGGTGGTGTCCGGACACTCTATTTGCGGTCCGAAGAACTATTTGTACATCTCTTCGTCTGTCATGCCAAGGAAATGCTAAATAGCTCGCGGTCCTTCCGGGTTGAATTCCCACATGCGAAGGGGCCGGCGTTTGCAAGGTTGGACTCGACGAACCAGCATAACTTGCACTACCATAACCAGACTGAAATCTCCCTCGAAGAGATCTCGGATATGGCTCTATAGTATTGGCACGTCCTTGGCTGGATCCCAGGTCAGCCCCCTACTGATCCATGACATCAGTTGTGGTGGGGGGCCCGAGCAAAAGGTGGGGGCAGCTACCCACTTGGCACTTCGGGGAGCTGTGATGTAAAACAACTCCCACTGCCACAATCCGGACACCTCTGGGAAGGAACCGTCAGTACATGGAGCGTCAGTGATTTTGCTTATTAAAGCACCTCTGCATGCTGCGTGCTGCCCCTCAATCGTCTTCGTCTTCACATCCAAGGTCTTGAGCCACAGGCCAAAGTGAGGGGTAATGCGGAGGAAGGCCTTGCATACGACAATAAATGACGAGATGTGAAGAAGGGAATCCGGGGCCAGATCGTGAAAATCCAGCCCGTAATAGAACATAAGGCCCCTAACAAAGGGATCCAGAGCGAGGCCTAGTCCTCGGAGGAAGTGGGAGACGAACACGACGCTCTCGTTGGGTTCGGGAGTAGGGACGACCTGCCCTCGGCGGGCAGCCTATGCAAAATTTCGGCGGACAGATATCTGACCTCCCTCAACTTTTTGATGTCCTCCTCCGTGATGGAGGAAGGCATCCATCGACCTTGAAGGTTGGATCTGGACATGGTTGAAGGTCCGAAACACCTGACCTGAGCTTTCAGTGTTAGAACTTGAGGCGGGAGAAGGATTCGATTGAGCACGGGAGGGAAAAAATAAAAAGCCTTGTCCCCTTTATAAAGAGGGTGAATATTGAGCGTCCTCCTCGTGGCCGTTTGGGACTTGCCTAAGATCTAGGAGTCATACCAACAGGCACGGTTGGGTTACCCACGTTTGTATTGATGAGAATTCCGTGATAAGGGGGACACGATCTCTGCTTTGACAAGACGTGTCAAGAAACCCGCCACACGTTATGTGCGGAGCTAGTTGAGAAAAACGGTTTGAATAATGACCGGGGCATGGCGTGATGTCATGCTGTCAAAACATGTCAGCAGATTAGATTTGTGGAAATATTATTCTCTCTACGGTGGTATGTGGAACTTATTTTGCAGGGTCGAACATTGTCCTTGTATTCAAACTCTTCCATGGTGTATTCGAAGGATGAACCCGCCTTGCAATGCCGAAGACAACACTACGCACCGGACTCGTTGTCATTGAAGCCTGGTTCAGGGGCTACTGAGGGAGTCCTGGATTAGGGGGTCTCTGGACATCCGGACTATATCCTTTGGCTGGACTGTTGGACTATGAAGATACGAGATTGAAGACTTCGTCCCGTGTCCGGATGGGACTCTACCTGGCGTGGAAGGCAAGCTAGGCAATACGGATATGTATATCTCCTCGTTTGTAACCAACCTTGTGTAACCCTAGCCCCTCTAGTGTCTATATAAACCGGAGGGTTTTAGTCCATACGACAACATACAATCATACCATATGCAAGCTTCTAGGGTTTGGCCTCTTTGATCTCGTGGTAGATCAACTCTTGTAATACTCATATCATCAAAAACAATCAAGAAGGACATAGGGTATTACCTCCATCAAGAGGGCCCGAACCTGGGTAAACATCGTGTCCCCTGCCTTCTGTTATCATCCGCCTTAGACGCACAGTTCGGGACCCCCTACCCGAGATCCGCCGGTTTGGCATCGACAGAACCCCTCCGTGATGGTGTTTAGATTCGATTTGGTGTTTCTGGACTCTACGGTGGCTGGATGAATATTTCGTTGACTCCCCTAGGGTTTTGGGAATATTTTGATATTTATAGAGCAAAGAGGCGGTCCGGGGGCACCCGAGGTGGGTGAGGGAGTCCTGGACTAAGGGGTCCTCGGGCGTCCATCCTGTGTGACGTGGGTCGTACTATTGGGCCATGAAGATACAAGATAGAAGACTTTCTCCCGTGTCCGGATAGGACTCTCCTTTGCGTGGAAGGCAAGCTAGGCGTCCAGATGTACTATTTCCTTCCTATGTAACCAACTTTGTACAACCCTAGTCCCCTCCGGTGTCTATATAAACCGAAGGATTTAGTCCGTAGAGGCAATCATAATCATATAGGCTAGACTTATAGGGTTTTAGCCATTACGATTTCGTGGTAGATCAACTCTTGTAACCCCCATACTAATCAATATTAATCAAGCAGGACGTAGGGTATTACCTCCATCAAGAGGGCCCGAACCTGGGTAAAACTTCGTGTCCCTTGTCTCCTGTTACCATCAACCTCATATGCACAGTTTAGGACCCCCTACCCGAGATCTGCCGATTTTGACACCGACATTGGTGCTTTCATTGAGAGTTCCGCTGCGTTGTCTTCAAGAGGTTCGATGGCTCCGTCAGTCATCTACAACGATGCGGCCCTAAGGGATGTCTTTCTCCCCGGCCAGATCTTCGTGTTTAGTGGCTTTGCACTGTGGGCCAACTCGCTTGGCCATCTAGAGCAGATCGATAGCTACGCCCTTGGCCATCAGGTGAGGTTTGGAAGCTTGAACTACATTGCTGATATCCACGGAGACTTGATCTTCGACGGATTCGACCACACGGCAGCCGCTCCCTGCCACCGCGATGAGCATTACCTAAATCTGTCATCGAACCATGCTCAGGAGATAGCGCCTGTAAGTGCTCTGACCCTAGATCCGAGGCAGACTGCGCCATCCGAAGACGGGAAGCTCAACCCCGCCACGGAGGTCGCAGAATCAGCGGCGTTGGAGCCACACACAGACCCAATTTCGTGCGGGATCTGCGTCACCGGAACCCCGGACTCGTCTCCGGCCACTGGCACCAAAGTACGCGCATCCGCGTCCGCTGAGCTTGATCAGGCGCCAATCACCGAATTCAGTGCTGCAGACATCTTCCGGCACTCACCTTTAGGTGATGTGCTAAACTCATTAAACCCCACACCTTAGCAGGGGACACACAGCCGAATTATATCCGGTTTGAACTAGGGGCTGATGACGGGGAATTTCGCTTCCCACGGACCTCCCACTTAATAGCCACCATCGAAGACCTAACCGACATGCCTAATTACGGCTTCGAAGACATCGATGGTATGGACGACCATGCCGAAGAGGAGAAGGCCCAAAACCCGCCATTTACCGGGTGCTGGACCACCACCCCCTCATATGACGTATACATGGTGGATACACCCAAAGAGAATTGGGGCGACGACAGGGAAGACCCAGTCGAGGATAAACCTCCTGAGATACAACCAAAGCGCCGACGTCAGTGGCGCCCCTCCAAGTCACACTGTTGAAAAGATAGCAATACCGGCACAGGAGAAAACAATACTTCGAACAATGCGGAAGACAATGAAGACCCCGTTAAGCCAATTTCAGAACAAGACGAACGGGAAGACGGGCAAGTTAGCCCTAATAAACATGCCATAAACGAAGACACGGAGGACAGTAATTATCTTCCGCTCTCCGAGGATGAGGAGAGCCTCAATAACGAGGATTTTATCGTGCCTGAGGAACCTCTCGAGCAGGAGCGCTTCACGCGCTGGCTAATAGCCACTGCAAGGAGCCTAAAAAAGAAGCAGCAACATCTTAAAGCTGACAAAGATCTACTCTCAATTGGACGATGAAGCGCTGGAGCCTATACCATCAGCACGTAATGCGGCCGATCGACCACCTCTTGGCCGAGACAAAGTGGCAACTCAAGTCGAACACCAGCTAGCACTACCTCACCATAAAGGCAAAAAGAAAACAACTCGAGGACATACATACGACGTATGGCAGGACCTGGATAGTACAGTAGGTCAGATCAGATCGATCTACGGATCGCGGGGGCGTGCCCCGACGCGCGACGGCAGCTATCAAGCCAAACATGGCAAGCACAATCACGTCCGAGCCGAAAGCCGCAGACGGACTCCATCCAAACTACATCACGACCTAGCCCAATATAGAGGCGCCGCACACCCCCTTTGCTTCACTGATGAAGTAATGGAACATGAATTCCCAGGACGGTTCAAACCCGTGAATATCGAATCATATGATGGAACCACAGATCCCGCAGTATGGATTGAAGACTTTATTCTCCATATTCATATGGCCCACGACGACGATCTTCATGCCATCAAAAACTCAAGGGGCCAGCTCGGCACTGGCTGAATAGTCTGCTCGAGAATTCCATTGGCTGCTGGGAAGACTTGGAAGACGCCTTTCGCGATAACTTCCAAGGTACATATGTCCGGCCCCCGGATGGCGATGACCTAAGTCACATTATCCAGCAGCCCGAGGAGTCAGCCAGGAAGCTCTGGACTAGGTTCTTAATTAAAAAGAACCAAATTGTCGATTGTCCAGACGCCGAAGCCCTTGCGGCCTTTAAATATAGTGTCCGAGACGAATGGCTCGCCCGCCACCTCGGACAAGAAAAAACAAAATCCATGGCAGCCCTTAACGCTCTGATGAACCGCTTCTACGTGGGAGAGGATAACTGGCTCGCTCGTAGAAGCAACAGCACCAGTGACCCGGGCACTTCCGAAGTGCGAGACGGCAACGGCAAGTCATGACGCAATAAACACAAGCGTCGAAATAATAATGAAGGAACACACGACAGGACGGTCAATGCCGGATTCAGCGGCTCCAAACCCGGTCAACAAAAAAAGCCATCCAAGGCAAACAGAGATGGACCATCCAATTTAGACAAGATACTGGATCGGCCCTGCCAGATTCATGGCACCCCCGATAAACCCGCCAATCATACCAATAGAAGTTGTTGGGTCTTCAAACAAGCCGGCAAGCTCAATGCCGAACACAAGGGGAAGGGGCCACCCAGTGACAGTGATGACAAAGAGACTCGCCCACCAAACACCAGGGGTTGGAAGCAATTTCCCCCCGAAGTAAAAACGGTAAACATGGTATACGTGACGCACACCCCTATAGGGGAGCGCAAGTGCGCACCACGGGACACCTACGCCATAGAGCCGGTCCCCCCAAAATTTAACCAATGGGCGGCCTGCCCAATCACATTTGATCGCAAGGATCACCCAGTCAGTATCCGTTATGCAGCCCTGGTCCTCAACCCAATCATCAATGGGTCACATCTCACGAAAGTCCTTATGGACGGCGGCAGCAGCCTTAATCTACTCGGCCAAGACACTGTCCGCAAAATGGGTATTGATCCTTCAAGAGTCAAGCCCACCGCAACTACCCTCAAGGGAGCAGTACCTGGCGTAGAAGCTCACTGCATGGGCTACATCACATTGGAAGTAGTTTTGGGTTCACCAAACAACTTTCGAAGCGAAGGCTTGACCTTCGATATTGCCCCGTTCTGCATTGGCTACCATGCACTTCTAGGGTGTACTGCTTTTGCTTGTTTTAATGTGGTCCCACACTACGCCCATGCAAAACTGAAGATGCCCGGTCCATGCGGCGTCATAACAATAAATGGAAATACGGAACACTCCCTCCGTACAGAGGGTCACACTACGGCTAATACAACCGAAGTACAAAGCGGCCTCATCAAGCCGCATATCTTATCGGCCATTAAGCCACCGGTCTCTATTAAACAAGACCGATCAATCTTAGGGCTAGATTAGTAGTTTGGCCTTCGTCGTTCGCCTCATATGTCTGCGAAGTCTATACCACGCATACGTAATTATGCACTTAAAATACCCTGGCCATCGGCAGAGGCACAATATGGACAGACCTACAAGCACTCCCATAGCCTCTTTTTCTTTTCTAAACCATTTTTTATCTTTTACCACAGGTGGCTCAAAGGCTGGTCATCTCTCGGACTCTTTTGGAGTTCGGCTTCATACACTTACTCAAAGGCTATTCCTATTAAGGAGTCCTTTCACCGAGGCAAGGCGTCCTATACGTGCGACAGGAGGTCCAAATAATTCTTTGTAGACCGCACTCTATTTCGAGCCTGTAAAGTGCCTTTTTTCCTCAGCCTTCGACCCCCGACATGTCAAATAGCCTGGGTTGTGGCGTTATTATCTGTAAGATGGTGATTGACGTATCAATCAGGTCCCAGTGAACATAATGTGTATTCAGTATTCGCTTTTTCTATAGAACCGAATCTTGCTTCTTTTGTTGTTTCACACACGCACCTCGGCACAAATTGCGAGGGGCTCGATATGGGAACAAGTGAGTCACCGACAAGTCCGAACAGCTTTATAGCACACTTCGGTGTCACGAGTTTGGCCTTATATGCATCAGCTCCGAATCATGTCTTTGGACAATAGTTGGGTTGCCCGGCTCTTGTGCTTACTACCTTACGTTTCGCTCAATCGGCTAGGGTAGTAAAGGGAGAACTACTGCGATTGTTTTTCCGGTTCATCTGGTCAAGCACCTCAGTAGAGAAAGCTGAAAATTGACTGTCATGATGCGGCGAGAGCTGGTCAACCACTCGATGACTTACAAGAATCTTTCACGATTACTTCTGTATTACACGAAGGACCATTTTTAAGGTCACGTATGTAGCGCACCGTATTGGGATAACCGCGTACATACCAGGGGCTATATCGTAGACCCACCGTCGAACTCCTATGGCTAAGTGAAAGTGTTAAAGCCCTATAGTCTAATTGCCTAGTTCGCCGCCTTGACACCTCCTTCACGGACCAAGACGTTGGGTCAATAGTGATCAAGTGCTTTTCCGAACACCCCTGTATTTTATGCGTGGGGAACGAAGTCGACGACTGGAAAACTTTCAAATTATACAAGGACGGCTGCACAGGAGGAACCAAAACTTTTAGGCAAAAGTATAAAAAATGTAGACTTAATATATCATAATATTGTTTTTTACAATCTTGGTACATTCACTCGAAGATCATATCCCTCGAGCACTGACCCTCTTTTAAGAGGGCGCCCTCTAGGACATCTTCAAAATACTGCTCTGTTCTGTGTTTGTCCTTGCCCCCGGGTGGACTCTTCACTGCAATATCGGTGGCCTTCATCTTCGCCCAATACGTCTTGACACGGGCAAAGGCCATCCGTGCACCTTCAATGCATGCTGATCGCTCCATGGCGTCGATACGCGGCACCACATCCACAAGTCGCTGCACCAAACTGAAATAACTATTCGGAACTGGCTCAATTGGCCACAGCTGGACCACGACGTCCTTCATGGCAGAATCAGATATCTTGTGGAGCTCGGCCCACTGGGCCATCTGTTCGTTCAGCAATAGCGGGCGCTTTGGCGTGCCGAATTGTGACCAGAAAAGCTTCTCCGTTGCACACCCTTCTTGCTCTTGGTAAAACTGCGTCGCATCGGAGGTACTCTTCGGCAAGTCCAAGAATGCGTCTAGAGAACACCACATTTGATTGAGCAGGGCATACTTCGGATCGCCGAATTTAGTCTATAATAGAAAGAGCTTACCGGCCTCTATCTCCCCATCTTGTCGGATCTCCTCTCGAGCCACTCTCGACTTAGATTGGGCCTCTCTTGCCTCTCGTAAGGCCCTCTCAAGTTCGACTACTTTGGCCTTGTTCTCCTCCTCGAGTGCTTGGCATTTGCCAGTGGCATTCTTTAGATCTTGCTCTATGGAAGATATTCTTTCTTCACACTAACGCCGAGCAGCCTGTTTGGCCTTTAACTCCTCAGCTGCCTTCCTGGCAGCCACATTACCCATCTTGACTTGCTCCTTGGCCCGGACGAGCTCAGCCCGTAGGGTCTCAGCCGCGGGAGCACCATATGCATTTATGCATATTTCAGTATATAATTCTCAGCTTCGTGCTCATATCACTATACATACATATACTAACTGCCCCAAAACATACATTGCGCCTTGTCAAGCCGCCTGTTAATAAGCGTGATGTCGTCATTCGCCACATCAAGTTTCCGCTTTAGATCGGCAACCTCTGTAGCACGGGCAGTCGCCGTGGATGAAACAACATGTGCTCCACTTAGTTAGATTATTTCCTAGGCATATCTTTTTTGATCCTCTGATTGCCTCCTATCGGACGCCAACCAGAGTCTCAAGGGCTACTATCTATACACGGGTGCATTTTTTGCATGTAAAGTGCAATTGAAGATATTACATTGCATACCTTGAAGCCTCTTAGCAGGCCCGTGAAGGCTTCATTCAATCCGCTTCTTGCGGACTGAATCCTCTCGGCTACCGTACCCATTGTCGGTGTCAAAACCGGCGGATCTCGGGTAGGGGGTCCCGAACTATGCATCTAAGGTCGATGGTAACAGGAGACAGGGGACACAATGTTTACCTAGGTTCGGGGCCTCTCTATGGAAGTAATACCCTACTTCTTGCTTGATTGATATTGATGAATATGAGTGTTACAAGAGTTGATCTACCACGATATCGTAATGGCTAAAACCCTAAAAGTCTAGCTGACTATGATTGTGATTGTTCACTCTACGGACCTAGACCTCCGGTTTATATAGGCATTAGAGGGATCTAGGGTTACACAAAGTCGGTTACAAAAAAAGCAAATCTTCATATTTGACTGCCAAGCTTGCCTTCCACGCCTAGGAGAGCCCCATCCGGACACGAGTAGAGTCTTTGGTCTTTGTATCTTCATAGCCCAACAGTCCGGCCCATGGCTAACAGGCCGGACGCCTGAGGACCCCTTAGTCTAGGACTCCCTGAGTAGCCCCCGAACCAGACTTCAATGACGAGGTGTCCGACGCGCAGATTGTCTTCAGCATTGCAAGGCAGGTTCTTCCTCTGATGACTTCAGACTGATGTATTCGGCCTCCTATTTAATGTCGAACCCCTTGGTTTCTGTGTATCAACAACTTCAGTTTCCACATGTCGAGCAAAGGCGAGTGGTCAGGGTGATTTTACGCATAACACCCCGACCATTAAGGAGGAGTGTTTATTTAAAGAGATTGAATCTCAGATCCATTCTGCACCACACGGAAGAATCCTCTGAGCGCGCCAGGAAAATCCATTCCAACATGGCTGACGCTCCCAGCTCCTCATCCCACCCCCGCATCCCCGAAAAAGGTGAATGGAGAGGTGTTCCGTATCCCAGAGTCAGCTGGTGAAGCTGCAAACACAGGGATTTCTTCCCCCCGCAGATCTGGTCCCTGTTTGAGCTGGATTGACCTCCTTCAATGGTGGGGCTTAGGCTGAAAATTTCCCCAATCCATCCAGGGGGAACGAGTATGCTTCGTCCCTAATCTGCTAAGAGGCGTCGAATTTCCAATTCATCCATTCCTCCGAGGGCTTCTGGAGTATTATGGCCTCCAATGGCACAACTTTACTCCTGCCTACCTCGTGCATATCACGGGTTATGTCGCTCTTTTGTGAGCTGTTCCTAGGTTGTGAGGCCCACTTAGAATTGTGGAGAAAGCTATTTTGTCTTGTCCCCCGCAACCGCGGGGGGGGGGGGGTCAATATTTGAAGTGGGCGGAGCCGAAATATGGCGCATTGCCGAGACCGGATATCTATCCGGCACACCAAAGAAGGCATCCGAAGAGTGGCCCTCCGAATGGTTCTACATTGAGGACATTGCACTTTCAGACCCAGTTTGGAGGGGGTTTCCCGAATTCACAAGAGCTCCTTTGAAGAAACACCACAGCTGGCGCCCTCGGAGCCTCGAGGAGGAAGATAGTACGGACATTCGCAAACTCATGAGCAAGATAAGGTCACTCGCTCAGTCCGGATTATCAATAGGTGAAGTAATGGCGACTTCCATAGTATGGGGGCTTCAACCACTCGAGTACAGAAGTCTCCCCATGTGGCACTACAATGGGGAAGATGACGCCTCCCGCTGCGGCCGGAAGGGTCCAGACACCCCGGCCGCTCTGGGCAAAATATTGGCCGAATTGTTCAAAGGGGAGGAAGAGAATTTCTACGTATCCAGCGCAGAGATGGATTTTCCATGTATAGACCACCTAGCTGGGTAAGTCCCAACTCCTCTGCTCTACTCACTCCGCTCCCCGAGGTACTTTTGATGAGTATTAACTCATCCATTTACAACAGCACTGGCGAAAGATTTCTCAAGGGCTTCACAACCCCGCCCCACAGCCCGAGGGCCACAATTGGGACCTTGATCCCAGATTCTAGGAGGACCTGTATATATTCGTGGTGCTCGAGGACGGGGTGTTTTACCAGGAGAGCTATGACAGCACAGAGGTGGCTATCACCGCCGATTATCTCGGCCTTCTCCCTGCTTCACACGTAAGTAATCAGGAGACATCTTATCTGAAAGAGTTTTCTCATTCTGCCTCACCCACCGCACTGTCCTATGCTCAAAAGGGGAGGCGTTCGGCGCGCCATGCTACCCCAGGGGCATCTCCGAAGAGAGAGGCCCCCACACCGGGCAATCCTTTGAAGAGGAAGGCAAACGAAGATACGGTCGAGCCCTCGTCAAAGAGGTATGGATTTGCGAATACGCATCTTGGGAGTCACATCCAACTGTGACACTTTTGTTTGTCCTGTATCAGGAAAAGAGTGTGTCGGTCTATGTCCGGGTGTCCGGTCGGTCGTACTTCCCACAGCCAGGATCCAGATCATGTCGTAAAGACGAGGGCTAATACGGGGGTAACGCCGGATTGTCCTCCAGTCGAGGATTCGGATGATGTATCCATCACCAACTCAGAGGTGCAGAGCGCCATGAATTATCGGCACTGAAGGGCCATTTTACGAGACCCCGGCTTTTCAGAAGAGGCGTTTAACACCTTCAGCTCAGCTGACGCATACATCCGGGATGCTCGAGATGCGCTTAACAGAGCCACAAAGCAGCATTTAAAAGATGTGCGGGTAAGTTTACTTCGTCCGAATACGATAACCATGTGTTAGTAGCCCCCGAGACTTGAAGAAGTTGGTACAACTGATTTAAGTATCTTTGTATAACTAGGTTCTTGCGGAGAAGAACGACCTGCTAGCCAAAGAGCTAGAAAGGTGTCAGACGCAGCTAACTACTACCAGTGACGAACTGGAGAAATCCAAGAAGGCGTCTCCTGGTAATGTTCCCCTCCATCGAGAAAACATAATGGTATACCAAGAATACTAACACAGTTGCTCACCTCTTATTAGGATCACTAGATCAACTGCAGAAACAACTGAAATCTGCTCAAGGCGGAGAATGAGAAGCCAAGAAATTACTAGCCACGGGCAAGCGTGTGCTGACAAAAGTCGTGATGGAGAAAAACAAGCTCCAGGATTCGAATACCCGATTGGGCGAAGATCTGAAAGATGTATGGGCCCAGCTGGCTGACTCCGTAAAGGAGAATAAAAGTCTATGAGGCGGCATATTCAGTATGTGGTGGAACTTACCTTCGAATAACTCAAAGGTGGAGGGGACTGACAGAGTTATGTCTGCAGGTATGCTGACCGGTCATCTTGAAGAGGAGATGTCCGGATTTTCGGGCGATCTGCTACAAGAGCTGTCGGAAGTGCACAAGCAGGCTCGGCAGGCAATGCGAAGTGTTGCCAAGGCCTTATGGCCATCTGCTTCCCCTCTAGGAAAGATGGGGAGCTTATATAGCTATCCAAGGGAGCGCAGCGGCGCTTTCGATTGTCGAAGATATCGGCCTGCCGGGAAGGTGCGCGAGAAGCCTGGGCCATGGTGAAAACACGGTATACCAAGCTTGATCCGAATCATATGGCTCGGGTCGGACCTCTAGGGTCAGATGGAAAAGAAGTTCTCATTAATTTGGTACATGACCAAGTAGAAATAGCCGCCAAGTATTCCCAGCTGGATGGTATAGAGGAGGAAATTTTTTGAGTCCAAATGACTATGTACCTTTCTTGACGTATGTAACTCTAGCTAAATTGTAAAACGATTGTCATGGCAGACCTTTTCGCTTCGACCTCTGGACCCGAGGGTGTGGAGTGTTTCCGAATCCCTGAACGGTAAAATAGACCGGGGTATGCATGGAAACCAGGCGTAGGGGTCATAGTTGCTTGAACAGACAAGTTGTATCCGGCTAGTTATGTTATATTACATTATGTAAGAAACATCTTCCAGAGAGAATAGTTCCGTTAAGGGTTCCTTTCCCTGGGTGTGCGTGCGTTTAGTGTGCATGTCCGAACTGTGATTAAAAGAATCATAGTATATGTAACTTGTGGGGGTTCACGATGTAGTGAATGCGGAAACATCTTTAATTCACCGACCAAATATTCCCTTAAGAACGCTAGCTTTTGGCTTCACCCAGTCTAAGGTACACATCCGGATGACCCGGCGGTAACAATCGCAGAGGTGCTCCCTTTATGCCCTAGCCGAATTAACAGGAACGTAGGTCATAAGCACAGGAGCCAAGCAACCCAGCTTGGCCAAAACTTAAGTCATATCGATGTATATAATGGCAAAGAAAAGGTACATATGGGAAAAGACGCATATGTGATGAGCTTAATGCTCGAAGAATAGTAGCAAGCTTCTGTCCAAGAAGCCCCCAGGTATAATGGACGTACATGTTTGGAGATGTATGCGTCAGGGGTGCATGTTCCAGCCGCATGAAAGTTGTAAAGCTATAGAGAAAAAATGAAAAGAGAGAAAAAATAATGGAAACAACAGGAGGAAGGAGACGAACATAGTGTTTGGTGCTAGGCATAAAATCGTCGGAGTCTGGCCGCATTCCAGGGGTTCGGCTCTAAGCGATTGTCTAACGCATCACGCAGGCGGTACGCTCCTCCGGTGAGAACTTTGTCAATGATGAAGGGACCCTCCCACTTGGGCCTCTATCCACTTGGTGAATTTATCCACCATGACCAGCAGATACTTTTTCTTATGGCTTCCTCCTTTAAGGGGTCCGACCATATCGAGCCCCCAGACTGCGAAAGGCCAAGTGATGTGGATTGTTTGTAAGGCGGTGGGCAGCATATGGCTTTGGCTGGCAAAGAGTTGGCATCCGACGCGGTGTTGGACAAGGTCATGTGCATCTGCTCGGGCCATCGGCTAATAAAACACTATATAGAAGGCCTTGCTAACAAGGGCACGAGCTGCAGCATGGTGCCCGCCGAGACCGGCATGAATTTGAGCCAGGAGCTGCCGCCCCTCTTCCTTGGAGATACATCTTTGAAGGACTCCAGTAGCACTTTTTTTTATAGAGTTCTCCCTCGTGAACCTTGTAGGCCTTCGAACGCCGGACAATGCGGCGGGCCTCGGTCTGATCCTCAGGGATTCCCTTCCTGTTGAGGTAGTTGTGACACTCCAAAATTTTTATTTAGTTTTCAGCAAAAACTTTGTGGTTTTTGAAAAGAGGCCATTTAAAATTTTCCAGAAAACCTTCCTCTTAAAAACTTCCTTTTCTTTGGCAAGGATTTTATTTTTCTTCAAACTATGGTGTTTGATCTTTTGAAACTTCTTCTCTGTTGGTTCCCTCTCAAATTTATTTTGGGAGTTTAATTTTTTTTTCTTTTAAAAAGAAACTCTATGAAAATTTGGGATTTTCATATCTTGGAAACCACCCATGACTTTGTATTTTGCCCATGTGGTAAAACCCCTCCAAAACCTCCCCTCCTCCTTGTAATCAACCTAAGTTCTCTGTCCCAACTAATCCAAGCAAGTTTTGGATTTTATTCTAATTTTCTTTCCCCTCAAATCTTTTCTGCAAATTATTTGGAGCCTGAGAGATTTTCAAAGCAAGTACCCTTTTGCATTTGAGTTTTGACCTCAAACCAACTCTCCTGGATGGTCCTTTGTACCCACAACCCAGAACCACCTTGATCCACTCCTCCTCTTTTCAAATTTTTCAAAATTCAGTCTCTGCAAGTTTGGACGAGATTTGCCAAATTTGGTGAAATTCATACCTACACTTCTCCAAAAATTCCACCAAAATTCAGGCAGCCTACTGGAGCAATGAGTAGCCACTCCACCAAGTTTCAGCTCAAGGAAAAATCCCTACATGCCTAGATCATTCTGTCGAACACTTGGCGTGCACTGTTCCTGTTCATATTCAGAAAAATTCAGTTTTCAGTGTCGTTTTCGTCCGTCAGTTTCAATCACGCGTAGACAGTGCGCTTGGCGCGTTGCACGCGGCTTCTTCTCCCTGGCCAGCACCCCCGCACGCGCGCTTGGCGTCTTCCCAGCGTCGGTGGCGCCCTTGGCCGCCCGCGCCGGCGTGTCTTGCGGCGGCCGAACCCCCGTAGCAGCCGACAGGGGACGGAACGGCGGCTCAACGCCGTTCGGCGCCGCCCAACGCCCCTTTGCTCTCCGCGTGGCCTCATGCATGCCAGCGCACGCCCGTGGCACCGTCGCCGTGGCCCGGCAAGCAGGGAACGTGCTCCCTGCCGCCGAGGGGCCCGCGCCGCCCCGTTCTGTAGAACTCACCCATAGCACCAAATCCCAGCCCGATTAGCACCTAAATGGAACCGGTGGACCTCAACGACGACGCCCAACTCCCTAATCACCCCCGACCAAGCCCTGCGCCGCCGTAACCTTCACCGGAGATCCCCGTTCACGGCCACCGCCTCGGACCGCCTATAAAAAGGGCCCCGAGCTCACCCTCGAGCACGCACCACCTCTACACCTCACCAAAGCCCCGACAGGCCACTAGGAGGACCTCGAGGAGGTCTCCTGCCCCAACTCCGGCCGCCCCGACCCGCCTCGGCCTCCACCTCGATTCGCTCCGGTGAGGCCGTCCCCGGCGCCCAAATCTTGTCTATAGCCTCCTCTAGCACCCAGTAAGCTAACGCCAGCATCGATTTGTCCTTCGTAGCTCTCTCCGACGAGTCCCTCGACCACCCGAGCCGCCGTCCGCCGGAGCAAGGCTCGCTGCCGACGTGGTACTCGCCGGCGACCACCACCACCACCAACCGACGCGGAAAGGTGCCCTGAACACGGAGGTACCCTCCGATCCCCCTGCCTCGCCGTGGATCGCCGCCGGCAACCACCGCGGCTCTCGGGCACCGGCGAAATCTGCCGCCCCGTTCGTATATTCAAACCTGACAGGCGGGACCCACCGTCAGCCTCTTTGTCATTTCTAAATGAATAGTTTTCTGAAAACGCCTTCGGGCAAAATACGTTTTTCCCGCTGGGCTGGCATAGTTGCTACTGAAACGTTTTCTGTTTTTATAAGCTAGCCCCTGGAAACTTTCTGTTTCATTACAGATGAGTCCCTGGACAAAAACCTTTATAACTTTTAAACAGAATAGTATTTTTGATTGATTCTTTTTCTGTCCTCTTCAGAGTTTTGTCTAGTTTTTTATCAGATTTATTTGAAAAATAATTGGTATACGTTTTGTGCACCTCTTGGTATTTACGATAGCGCATATATTTTCTTTATACCGTAGATACCGAAGGAGGTGACGGAGCCGCGAACTTCACCGAGCTAGGCTCCGACTACTCCGAACCAGGCAAGCATGTTTGAACTTTTGATATGATGATTGTTTTGGCATGTTTACATTAAGTAGTTTATGGCATGTTGATGAACATACCGATGAATGTCCTGTTACCTGAGACGATGAGGCAAGTGAGTTCCGAAAATCCGTGAGTGGATGGATGTGAGTATGCATGGCCATGTGTTGGCATGAGGATGGGTAAGATGGCAGTGTTGTAGCATGCCAGGCTTATGCCAGACCATGTGACTTCAATGTCAACTCGTATCATTCCAGTTCCTTCCATTCTTCCTTCCTTGTACTACCACATGTTTTCCGCAAGGAATATGGCTTAGTAAGTTGTAAACCGCTTTCCTGGTACACACCAAAAAGGAGAGGCCGTGATGATGGTTCCATGGCCCTGGATTAAAGCCAGTCATCCGGTCAGGGGGCATGGGTGTTTCCGGTTGGGACCGAGAGGGGGGCACCCCTTAGAGCGCGC